>NC_074671.1:49433829-49733829 GCF_029448725.1 Salvelinus fontinalis | reverse complement strand
GCTTAAACAAAGGTCTCAAGATGATTCATTAAAGTAATTACTCAAGAAAGTGTGCTGAACATAGTGAGCTGTTGATGGGTCAATCAGCCAGTACAGTAGTATGCTATGGATTGTGTGTGATTCCCTACAGTCACTGTGCTGTGATATGGTCTGGGCCCATATCCACAAAGCATCTCAGAGTAGAAGTAATGATCTAGGATCTGTCCACGTAATCTTATTCGTTATTATCCAAAAGGATAAACTGATCCTAGATCAGCACTCCCAACTCTGTGATGCTTTGTGAATATGGGCCGTGAACTGTCTGGTCCTAACCTGAGAGGAGGCCTGGAGCACCAGGAGGATCTTCAGGCTCTTCATGTGGACGCTGCGATCCAGCAGCTCCACGGCCTTGTCCAGGTCATCCTGAGTGGTCAGAGGAATCACCAGCTGGGAGGGAGGAGGGGAGAGAACCACAGAGAGGGAAACAGACAGATCAGCTTGGGAGAAGAGGAAGAAACGGCAGCAAGAGAAGGAAGTGAAATAGAAAAGAAAAGTATTGGTAGTTTCTCACAGAACAATTCATTCTCTCGCTCACACATGTTGATGATTGGCTTTTGGTGCTTATTTGACTGCCAGAGATCAACATTGTGACTAGAGGCTGGGCTATATGGCCCAAATATCATATCACTGTATTTAAAAGAATATTGGACGGTATGAAGGTATTTTATGAACAATACAAGTTCTACATTTGCTTTATGACCCTAAAGTGGCAACACATACATTCTAAGTGATTTCAATTCGTTTTTCTCCAATCTGATTTTTTTATACTGTTCAATTCAACCAAAAATCATTTCCTGCATTTTAATCCATTTCTGCATTTCCTGCACTCATTTGAGATCTATCCATTAGCGGCAAACACAATAAATGTACTGGCCAGCTAACTAGCCATTAACGGCAAACAAGATTTAGGCCCAACTTGCTAACAAAAGACAAACTAGCTGTTTGCAGATGTAAGAAACACAAACTAATAGTGTAATTATAGAACACTAGTGGATTTATATTAAGAAGCTAAGTGAAAACATCATAGCTGTCGTCAACATCATTGTAGCATGTGCTGCATCGACCATGCAGACTGAACGCAAGTGTCTCATGGTTTATTGTATTATTTTTAACAAAACAAATACACATGCAAGTGTCTTGTGGTCGAGGAACAACATATGCACTCCTTCGGGGGCGGGGGCTAGGTCTGTGTGGAAAGCGGTATGGAGAGATGACTCAAGTAGCAAACTATAACAGTGGACGTTACACACGTCGTGTCACAAACCAAACATTCAAATACCGTTATAGAAGGTAAAGTTAAAACCCAAACTAGTCGGTGTATCAATACCGGCACATCGTCAAATACGTTATACCGCCCAGCCCCACTGCGACTTGGTGATGACGTTATCGTGATAAGTACCTCATTGTTGGTGTAATGCAGGTCCATGGCCTGTCCGAAGGCCACTTTGGCTTTGTTCCCCAGGTCATCCAGCCTGACTGGGCGAAAGAACTGCAAGATCCTCTTCTCCCCTTTGAACTCAAACTTCACTCGCACATCGTTCTGTAAAACACACACAACACACACCAGCATCCATGAGAGGAAAGGGGATGAGAAAGAGAAATGCCATTCATTGTATTGAGACTATTCTCTGATGAGTGCCAAGTGGAGGCAAGTGGACAGACCTGATTTTTGGGTGAAGAGGCCTTGGGTTTTCCCAGGTCAGATATGGTCATGGCAGGGCGGCTAGAGCGGTGCAGTTCGGCCAGGTCCTGCATTATAGAGTTCAGCGCCTCCTGTTCATCTGTTTGGGGCAGGTAGAAAGCTCAGAACAGAAAACACAGAATAGAAGCCATAGAACATTCTCTGTTGTTTGACGTTCCGTTCTTAGCCATAGAACCGAGAGTATTGCAAAGCATTCCCAGGGCACCTTAAATGATCAGATATGGCCTAATGTCATGACAGTTCCGATGTATTACAACTGTGTCTATGTGTTGGGAGAAAGTGTGAGGGAGGATGTACACATACTCATTTTGACACGTTGATTCACCCAGGAGTCCAGGATAGAGGATTCTCCCATCAAAGGGGTTCCTTTCTCCTGTAAAATCTGAGTATTGCACACAAACAGAATTAGTCACTCACTAGCAAGCTGATTCAAACTAGAATCATTCTGCATTTCTAGCTAAATATTGTTTACATTGGGTTGTGCCATTTGATTTCATTCACTTTGTTACCGCACTCTTTTTCATTTGAATGAAACTTTCTATACATATTTGCCCATGGCAGAAGTGGTCAGAAAGTAACTTTTTGGACCTGAATGACAAAACATTTAGGAGAGAAAGGTGCTTAAAGATGACACATTTTGCATACCCCCACCCTACCATGAGACATCCATGTCTTCATCACCGGAAAAGATAAACGGTTCAGTTTGATATACATTTTAAAGCTTACAAACACTAAGCTAAGTACTTTAAAGTCAATTATCTAAAAACGTGTATTTTACATCATCTGTGATGTTTGTGTTGTGCCCACCATCAGTTGAGACACAGCATGCTCTTGAATACAGGGTGGGTGTGATAAATGTACTAAAATGGGAATAGCATTTTATTTTCAACTTTCAAATTGGTAGCAGAAAGATGATTGGAGGTCCCACACATCAAAGAATGTTGACTTTAATGGAAATATAATTAGTATTAAATTATACTGTCAGTCCTCCATAGGAAACCTATTGAAATCACAGAAATATAGATAATAGAACTGACATTCCCATTTAAGTTGACATTCGACAGTGGGTAGACCAGCTGCCATCTTTGTGGCAGTAAATGGAAGTAAAAATGTAATTTAAATGCCAATGATGCACCAGTTAAATTGCAGTGGTCTGAAGGGGTATGAATTATACATCTATGATTGACCCACTCTGTATTCAAAAGTATTCTGTGTATCAACCGATGGCAGGCACAACCCAAACACCTCAAATGTAAAATAGGGTCTAAGCTACAACATGTGTGAAAATGTTTTGTTTTTTTGATCATTGATGTTCAAGGTTAAAAATACTTTAACTTTTCCATTCAAAATTGTGATATTTCTAAATATGCAACAATTTCTAAGCTTTTACTGAACAAAAATATAAACGCAACATATAAAGTGTTGGTTATATGTTTTATGAGCAGAAATAAAAGATCCCAGAAATGTTCCATACGCACAAAAAACATTTCTCTCAAATGTTGTGCACAAATTTGTTTACATCCTTGTTAGTGAGCATTTCTCCTTTGCCAAGATAATCCATCCACCTGACAGGTGTGGCATATCAACCAGTTGTCACAACACAATGCCACAGATTTCTCAAGTGTAAGGACCATGCAATTGGCATGCTGACTGCAGGAATGGTGGGCGGACCTATGCCCTCCAAGCCACCTGCCCAGTCATGCAAAATCCATAGATTAGGGCCTAATGAATTTATTTAAATTAACTGATTTCCTTATATGAACTGTAACTCAGTAAAGTCTTAGAAATTGTTGCGCGTTGAGTTTATATTTTTGTGCAGTAGAAATTCATCAGGCCATAATCTATGGATTTCACATGACTGGGAATACAGATATTCGTCTGTTGGTGACATATCTTAAAAAAGAAAAAATGGACCTCAGGATCTCGTAGCTGTATTTTTGTGCATTCAAATTGCCAATCAAATGCAATTGTGTTCGTTGTCCGTAGCTTATGCCTGCCCATACCATATCCCCACCATGTTGACATCAGCAAACCGCGCACCCACACAACGCCATACACATGGTCTGAGGTTGTGAGGCTGGTTGGAGATACTGCCAAATTCTGTAAATTGATGTTGGAGGCGGCTTATGGTAGAGAAATTAACATGACATTCTCTGCCAACAAATGTTGAATAAAATTATATTTTATTATATTTCATTACATTCTGACAATTGTTCAGTGGTGTTGGTCATTCAGCTGGTCAAAATATCCACAGGAAAGTATTATTAAACAAACTTCAAAACATGGGTCTATGTGTGTGGCAATCAAAATGGGTTTGCTTATGACCGAAGGCACGTGCACAAGACGGAAGTACATACACTCATTTATACTAACAGGTCTTTACATGGTCTTGCATGTGGCAGGTTATAGAAAATTCAACTTCAGTAAGTTAGGTAACAATAGTTTCCTGTGGATATTTTAACAAAAAATTTGAGCAGCTGAAAGACCAAACCACATAGACAACCGGTAGAGTAAGTTCAAATATAATTGTATTCAACATCCTGGCTTGTAAGGAAAATGTCCACGATTTTGCAGTACTTTGTTACAGACTGTATAGTAATAAATTGGTATCAAAGTCTGATTTATTAGGCAGTGTAGGGGTATGTGTAATTCTACAATAACAGTGTGACAGACTTTTTCACATTAAAATGTCAAACAAAAAACAATAATTGCAAAGCTAAACAACCCATAACTTTATGCACAATGACTAATTTTAATTTTCACTTAACATTTTACAAAAACACATTTACTTGAAGAACAGTGCAGATGTAAACTTTGGTAACAGAATGACGGTTTGTGCCATCATTCTGTTACTAAACTTTGCATCTGCACTGTTTTTTAAGTGAATGTGTTTTTGTAAAACGTTCAGTGGAAATTGTTAAAAGTAGCTAACGTTAGTCGTTTCTGAGTCTGACAAATCTGAGTCTCACGGTTGTAGTGTCACGGTTACAGTGTAATTGCCCGTATGCAAAATTTGACAAATTTGTGCACCCCTCTACCTAGTAAATGTTTTAGCATTCGGACCACCTCTACCATTGGCAATTATATAGAAAGTGTCATTCAAACCAAATGGGGTGCGGTCAAAAAGTGATTGAAATCAAATGGAACGAACCCATATGAGGCTGTCGTTCAAGCTATTTAGTAATGCAAGTTTATATAGCTAATTGAGCTATAAAATTCGGATCTATGCCTATGGTCATTAGCTAGCTAAACCCTGCGATCCAAATCAACACAAGACACCCTAAATTACTAACTTGCATGACAGAAGTTGACAGCTAGCGAACGTGTTAGTTGGTTATCGACGTAGACATGTATCTGTGCTAGAAAACAGATATTATTTCATAACAATCAACAATTTGCAAACGACAGCTAAATAGGATGGCTAACGTTAGATTACATCGCCTTACAGGGAAGTTGTCGAGTTAGCTGGTTAACGTTAGCTAGCTAATGTTTTCCTCGATTAACTTGCTTGCTACCGGTACGTAGCTAGTTAGCTACGTGACGTGAGCCACACACATCGTGCAAATCAATTAGTCAAGTACTTTCTTTCTGTAAATTGTAACGGGTAACAAAACTGTTTCTAATTTACCTGGGTGGATTCTGTATCTTTACTTCCTCATCCACAGGGCCAGCGACAAGAGCCCCGGCCCCGCGGATAGCGGTCTTTGAGAAAGCAGAAGTTTAGAGTCCGCTTCGAACTTTACTTGAGTCCAAGGCCCCGAGTTTCAGGCCAAGATATCACTAACGCTTGTGTTGTGCAAAATGTTCTTCGACGTGAAAACTGACAGTGGCGATGTGAACTAATTAAAACAAGCATTTGAATATCTATCCGTTGACAAAAACTTAATCCACACTTCTGTTTGATTTGTAAATCTAGGTACATGAAAACGGTTCTACCAACACAGCTCAGCTGCAATCTTCCCCCAATAATAACAGCAAGCCTAGTTGGAAGAGTCCAACCACAACACAAGTTTGTTGATGTCAGAGAAATGTGTGTGCGCTTCTGGTTTCTTCATCAAAATATGTGGTCGTTCGATTTGGCTGTCAGATTAATAACACAGACAGAAGGGGTAACCTTGAAAAAGAAAAATTGAGTTATATATATATATATATCTTTGTTAATAACTTGCACTCCTAGTCCTGCACTTCATAGTTAAAATGTCCATACAATATTATAGAAATCTCACATTATTCAGTTTTGATTCATAATAGGTCAAAATGCATTGCTATGCACCTCCTATCTCACTATGTGCATTGCCATGCACCTCCAATCTCAATCTCCCAACGTTTTTGCAATTTAACCCTGGCATTCACACTTGTGCAATACAATTTAGCTACAGTACTTAAATAATGTGTAATGTGTATGATTTTGTGCATGAAATGTGTAATTGTTTTTACTCCAACATTTAAAATTCCAGGTTGCTTCTTCAGTGCCACCAGGTCTCCTGCTGCCGAATAGTTAGTGATGCAAAGGCCGAAGCACAAAATTAAAAGGACTCTTATTTAGAAGAACAAACTATTCACTTTCTGTGGAAACATAGGCAGGACTACTTCTGTGGGAGAGGTATGGGGGATGATTAAGAGGATGAGTGGAGTCAGACAAAATCGGGATCTCCCTGTGCTGAAAAGTGGGTAGACTGTTGCAATGAGAGACATGGAGAAGGCAAAGATGATAGCTCAGACTTTTGTGAAGGTGCACCGCTCAAATAATCTAACGGAAGAGGGACAGCGTTGGAAAGAGAAGGTCAGAGGAGAGAAGGATGAGATGTGTTCCATCATGGGAAAAGTACTAGGCCTTTACAATAAGGTGTGGCAGGACGGAATACGGAAACCAGGGAAAGAGCCTATTAATCCATCAAGTTATAGACCGGTAGTGCTGACATCTCATGTCTGTAAACCTATGGAAAGGAGGGTAACAGAAAGACTGACGTACTTCCTGGAGAGCAGAGGACTAATGTCACCAGGTCAAAGTGGGTTCAGGAAAGGCAGGGGAATGATGCATCCTGTACTGGGTCTAGTCAATCATATGGAAGACACAGGCAAATAAGGAGGTGGGGGTAGCCATTTTCTTTGATTTAGAGAAGGCCTATGATATGATGGGGAAGGGTGCCTGCGTATCAAACTGGATAGCATGGGGGTTGGAGGAAGGGTTTTTAACTGGATGAAGGACTTTCTTTTTGGACGATCAATGCAAGTGAGGGTGGTGAGCTGCATGTCAGAAAGTTATGAGGTAGATAATGGTACCCCCCAGGGAAGTTTGATTAGTCTTTTGTTGTTCTCCATTACGATTGATGATGTATTCATCAGGTGAGATCAGATATTGGGAAGTGGTTGTTTGCGGATGACGGGGCGCTGTGGAAGAGAAGGAGAAAAATTCCCCATACAGCCGAGAGAGTTCAAGAAGAGATCAGAGAAGTTGAGCAGTGGTCTCTCAGGTGGGGCTTCAAGTTCTCAGTTGAGAAAACACAGACTGGGTTTTCTACTAGAAGGAATATTCAGGAGGAAATATACCTGAAGCTCTACAGGAGGAAGGTGGAGACGGTGGAAGTGTTTAGGTTCCTGAGGGTCTGATTTGACACTCAAATGACATGGGCGGAACATATTAACACAGAAGTTATCAAAGGAAATAAAATATTGAATGTGATGCGTTGCCTGTGCGGAATGGAGTGGGGGGGGGGGGGTCGGATACACTGGCATTAAAAACGTTATATATGGCACTATCAAGGTCATCACTGGACTATGGTAGTGTAGCATATGCATCAGCAGCTCTGACATCTTTAAAAAAGCTAGACGTAATCCAGGCTCAAGCTCTAAGAATATGTTGTGGAGCAGTCAGACATTGCTCGTCCTAATATTTCTAGATTTCTTAGCTCCATTCTTTGACTTTAGATTCATGTGTATTGTTGTGAATTGTTAGATATTACTGCACTGTTGGAGCTAGGAACACAACCACCCACAATAACCTCTGCTAAATATGTGCATGTGACCAATAAAATTTGATTTGATTTGAGAGATGCCTTTAAAGTTGAGAAGACAATAACTAACCATGACATATTGGGTAAATCCTCAAGGATATAAGGTCACACATCCTGCTGGAAAAGAAGGTGCTCCTAGAGTCCTGGGAGCATAAACCTGATCTGAATACAAGTTTTGGGTGGTTAGGTAAGGGCATAGTGAGAGAGGCGGGACTGTTTGGGAAGGAGTTCAGCGGGTACTATGCTGCCTTGAATATACTCTATTCACTGATGGATCTAAGGACCCTAAAACAGGGAGGACAGGTGCAGCTTTTAGTGTTCCTGAGTTTCAGGTGGCAGTGAGAAAAATAGCATTTATCCGTGGAGTTGCTGGCCATACTCTTGGCTGCAGAGTGGGTGGATGGGGTGAGGCCAGACAGGGTGGTCAACTGCTCTGACTCGTGCAGCACTGATGAGCTTAAATGCATTTCTGTCACAAAGCAGACAATATGTCTTGTATGAGATTGTGCAGTGCCTGTTTAGGGTGAGACAGAGGTGGTTATTTGTGAGGTTCCTCTGGGTACCAGCTCATGTAGGAGTAGCGGGGAATGAGGAGGTGGATGTTCTCACCAAGCAGGCTCTCTGACATCTTAATGTTGATACGGACATGTCAATCAGTAAAGCAGAAGCTACGTGTTAATAAGAACAGTGGTTAAAAAGAAATGGCAAGCAATGTGGAACAGGGAGGGAAAGGGAAGAAACCTGTGTAAGATCCAGGAAGAGGTGGGGGCAGGGATGTCCACCGGTTGAGAAGAAAGGAGGAAAGTGTAATCACAAAGCTGAGACTGGGACACACAAGGCTCAACAGTACATTGAAATTGGTAGGAAAACATACAGCTGGGAGATGTAAACACAGTCAGGAAAACATGGAGACAGTGGAACACATGCTATTTCAGTGCCAGCAATATGGGAGGGAAAGGGGAGTAACTATATTTAAGGAGTAATGGTATTGAAGAGCCAAGCTTAAGTGAACTGCTGAGAAAATCTTCAGAGGTGTAGTGTTTAATTATGTACTTAGTTTCCTTAAAATTAAGGAGACGAGAATAATTGGTATAATTGAGCACTTCCCTGTCTTTGGTCCACACTCCAGTCCAGCTGGGGGCGGTAAAGCACCTTAAAGTTGGTTCCCAACCGCCACATAAAAACCATAGACAAAGAAGACTATTCACTTTCCGGGTCAGTTTATTAATGGTACCTGCTTCTCAAAACACCAAGAATCCCGAGGCAGTGTTTACATTTTTAACTAAACGTTTTGTGGAATAAAATAAACATCACAAGAGCAATACCATGTCAGACACGGTAGGGGCACAGTTTAACTAACGTCTTGCTTGTCTGTGAATTGGTTGAAGAGACAATAATGGTTGAGCAATGCTTGCTAGCTACGTTAGCCGCTATGTGGGCCGAGAAGAGTTGTGTTTACTAACACAAGCTATCTAGCTAGCTACTGTAGGTAGCTAGATCGAAAATAGTGCCACTGACTATGCACGAACGGTATAACATTAGGTTTTACTTTTGCAAAATTGTAACTAGCTATATGTCACATGGCTCTCCATTTGGTCTACTACGTAACGTTACCGGCAGGTAGCCTAGTGTTGGGCCAATAACAGAAAAGGTTGCTGAATCGAATCCCTGAGCGGACAAGGTAAAAATCTGTCGTTCTGCCCTTGAACAAGGCAGTTAACCCACTGTACCCTGGTAGGCCGTCATTGTAAGTAATAATTTGTTCTTAACTGACTTGCCTAGTTAAATAAAGGGAGAAAAAACAATATTCTGTTTGGCGACCATGGAGGGATTCATGGCATGTTGACAGTGCTGTAGGCTGGCAGACTATGCTGATGTAATGTTGTATGTCAATGGACACTTTTCTTACAGGAGTCTAACGTTGTTCATTTCTGTATATTCCAGGAGACAAAACCCTCAAGTGGAGATGGAAGTGAGAAGAAAGATGGAGAGTACATTAAGCTGAAGGTGATTGGTCAGGTAAGAGAATATGGAGAAGTATGGATGCATCTCAGACAGGAGAGTTCCCTTCCTTGCCTCTATTCCTTTGCTATATGTAATAGGCCTTTTCTTATTTGGGCAAGATTCTGTACTCCCTCTCTCCTCCGCCCTCTCTCCTCGGAAACTGGTGGAGTCGAAGAGTGGTCGAAGAGAGTGTCAATTCGTTAGTTGGCAAATAGAACAGGGTCCTCCCTTCTTCGATAGCCTAATTTTGGCAAGTAAGCGCAAGCAAAGATTTCTATAATTAGCTCATTGTTCTTTCTGTGGCGAAGGTGTATCCTACCTGAGTCCTTCCAGAACGAGTTTTGAAATCTGCCACACCCCCTTTGAATCAGCTATTGTTTTCTCAAAGGAGAAAAGCATGCAAACATTTAAAAACCATATGCTACTTATTCTTTTATCTATAGAATGTCTTTCACAACTAGCTAAATTCGTTTTTTTTATCACTATGCGTTTATTTTGGGATTCCGCCCTGTAAATGTCATTTGCCTGATGACACACCATTGGAGACTCATTTCATACAAGTGCATTTCCGTCCACTTTCCATCTCCTCGCCGCCTCGCCTCGATTACCTTTGACCTTTTTCAAAAGGAGGACGGAGGAGAGAGGATGCAGGAGTTGAGTTAAAATCCAATTGAGAAAAGGCCACATCCTGGACTTAAAAGCATTTTAAATGGGAATTCTACATTGATCTTGCTATTTAGTCTGGGACTAGTGTACTAGGATCTAGTGCAACTCCAGTCCTCGAGGGACTGATTGATTAATTAAATTGCATTCTAAACTGAAGATCATGATTAGATGGAGTCAGGTGTGTTGGCTGGGGCAAAACTGTGACACCAATCAGGCCTTCGAGGACTGGAATTGCTCACCCCTGATAGTCAATCAATCAAGTTGATTTTATATAGCCCTTCGTACATCAACTAATATCTCGAAGTGCTGTACAGAAACCCAGCCTAAAACCCCAAACAGCAAGCAATGCAGGTGTAGAAGCACGGTGGCTAGGAAAAACTCCCTAGAAAGGCCAAAACCTAGGAAGAAACCTAGAGAGGAACCAGGCTATGAGGGGTGGCCAGTCCTCTTCTGGCTGTGCCGGGTGGAGATTATAACAGAACATGGCCAAGATGTTCATAATGTTCATAAATGACAAGCATGGTCAAATAATAATCAGGAATAAATGTCAGTTGGCTTTTCATAGCCGATAATTAAGAGTTGAAAACAGCAGGTCTGGGACAGGTAGGGGTTCCATAACCGCAGGCAGAACAGTTGAAACTGGGACAGCAGCAAGGCCAGGTGGACTGGGGACAGCAAGGAGTCATCATGCCCGGTAGTCCTGACGTATGGTCCTAGGGCTCAGGTCCTCCGAGAGAGAGAAAGAAAGAGAGAAGGAGAGAATTAGAGAGAGCCAAGATGTTCAAAATGTTCATAAATGACAAGCATGGTCAAATAATAATCGGGAATAAATGTCAGTTGGCTTTTCATAGCCGATCATTAAGGGTTGAAAACAGCAGGTCTGGGACAGGTAGGGGTTCCATAACCGCAGGCAGAACAGTTGAGTGTCTGGGAAAGCACCCCTAGAAGCCTGGCACACAAGACTGAGTTGTGTTCACCAGTTAGGAGAAAAAAAGGCCTAATTCTATCTTTACTTTCAGGACAACAGCGAAATTCACTTCAAAGTGAAGATGACAACACATCTAAAGAAGCTAAAGGAATCGTACAGTCAAAGACAGGTAGAGTGATAGAGTTATGAAGCCAAACTATTGTCCCAAACCCATTTTGACAATGTTGGTCAGAATTTCAGAAATAATATCATGTTCCCAGTATCTGACGCAACCATGTGTGATTCCTTCCTGCAGGGTGTACCAATGAACACCCTGAGGTTTCTTTTTGAAGGACAGAGAATCTCAGACAACCAAACCCCCAAAGAGGTACCCAACCCATCCCTCTTCCCTTGTATCATCCATACAACCACTAGCCTGGATGCCAGGCTGTTTCTCTTGCCAAACCCTTATGGAATGGCAATTCCAAACCTGAACAGACTGGCTCCCAGGTTATACAACCACCACTGTGTCTCTTAAAATAATAATTTTCTAATTTATTTAAAAAAAATTAGGTGACATTTCAATTTGTTTTCTCTGAACCTTGAACATGCTTGCAGATAAAACTTTCCCCTGCATCTTTGTCTGACTTTCTCTCCCTCCCCAGCTTGGAATGGAAGATGAGGATGTCATTGAAGTGTATCAGGAACAGACCGGTGGACTTTGGAATGATTAGACTTGCTATATTTTTTTCTCATTTTGAATTTTGTATGTATTTTGCTTTTGTGCTTTGCGCCATCTGGATCACACACTCTATTGGGGCTTCCATGTGCGAGGGCACAAAGAACGACTGTGTTAGAATGTGTAGACGATCTGTTCTTTCTCCTTTAAAAACACCTCGCACAATGAATTCTTCTCCCTCCTTTTACAATGCAGGTAACATTGTAGTGCAGACAGTGTCATAGCTGAATGTCCCCTATTGAGAGATGGCATGCATACAATGACTGGTTTTCTCTAGACTCTGCTACACATGCCTCTTTCGCACCTAAAGTTGGAATATACCACCTATGAATGCTAAAGCATTGTTTTGAAACTGTTTAACAATCCCAGTTTCCTACCATTGATGGATATGGTGTAATGTTATTTCAAATGTTTTTATGATCATGATGTATATTTTGCATCCAGTATGTGTGTAATAATTATTCATGTTCGGGGTCCCCCAACTGGCGGGACGAATTTGGCCCGCGGGTAGTTTTATTTGCCCGCGGGCCAAAAAACATTTTTAATTGTTGGACATAAGACTGTAAAAACACCAGCAAGCCTGCTACAAGTGATTTTAATTTTGGATATCTGTTTCAAAGAGAGATATGTGATCATATATCATAAGCAAGGCTTGAAATGATTGTTTTAGTCAAATATATCTGGGCATCTTGGGGTCAATTTGCAGTCTACAAATTATTCAGAATTATTTTCTGGCCCCTTGACCGTCCGTTCCAAGAAAAAAATTGGCCTGCGGCTGAATCTAGTTGATGCCTTTCCTAGGTGTTCTTTTTATTTCTATTTGAATTTCACTGTTTAATCTCTGGCCTCTAATTGGACTTAAATATTTTCTCTTGTCTGTCCTTTTATCAAAATATGTCTTGCTGTATTGAACCACAACAGTAGCCACACACAGTAATGTCAATGCAACAAATGACTCCTTATGGAGGCATTGATCCGGATGGTTTGAAGCAAATAACGTTTCTTTTTTTTGAATAAAATGTTTAACAAAAACAGGACTGATAGTTTCCAATTTTGACACGTGTATACCATTGCAGACCAAACAATGTTTTGAATTCGGACTGCAGGTTGGATTCCTGTCCACCAGAGTGCGCTCTCGCCATGTTTATGACAAGGAGTGAGTATTTATTTGACATCTCACATTATGAAAACAACTTTGGCCATGTACATAGTCACATGCAGAGGGAATTTACCATGCTGCCTGCCCTCCATTCAAGGCCTTGGACAATGGAAAAAGCGAAATTATAGTCTTAAAAGAAATGTCCAGTGTGGGGTTGGTTGTGATTTTTTTAATGAATGTAGGAAATGTCACTTTTACTCCAATATGTAGCAGTGATGCTTCTCAATGTATGTTTACTCACTATCTTAACTGGAAAATGCAAGTGTGGAACTGTAGAGAGGGAGGTTCCTCATGCGTACATCACTGCGCTGCAGACGGAGCCAATATTTATTTGTAAAGCGTCCGATTTCATGGAGGCCCAGGGCAGGGAGAATGGCGTGGAGTTTGAAGGGGGGAAAGGAAGAGGTGGGGGAGTAGAGTCATTGACCAGTGACAGGGTAAGAGAAACAGCAGAGTGCAGTCGGGGGGGGGGGGGTGGGGGCAGAGAGAGACTAAGGGTCAGGAAACTGTGTATCAGTCCCAGGGTCCAGGCCTTGGGTTAAGACTGCTTGGAGGAGATCTGGTTTCTAAACCTGGGATACCTCACAGTGGCAAAACACTACCAGATGTGGGCCAGCCAGGAGACTGGGGGGAGGGGATGGTGTGTGAACTCACGATATGAAGAGGGAACGTGTCTCAATGCAATATATCAACTCAGTTACAGCCTTATGCCATTGTGCTTGCAAAACACTGAAAGTTGCTCAAATTTGTGGATCCTGACACACCCAACCCTGACCAGTCTTGCTGTGTTTCTTGCTGTGAAGAGATAATGACCTATAATTAGCTTGATGTTTTGCATGTTTTTTAACGTGCAAAAAGTCCATACTCTTTCAATCAGATTACGTTGACTGCAGGCATCTGTCCTTGGAGACTGCAATATCATTTCGGTCTTTGCAACAGTTTTAAAGCTAATAAGATAGCGATAGTATGTTTTTCCCCAAACATTCTTTATATTTTTCTACAAAATCATGTCCGCTTGTTGGATTAGGTACTCTTCGTTTCCGTTGAACAAATGCAACAGTAATACGGTACAATGCACGTTCAGGTCATTGTTGTAGGCTTACTGACACTCCAGGTGAACACAACACGTAATAGATACAGAACAGATACCGCAAAATGTTGCCTAGAAAAAAAGAAAGTGTCTTTGTTACACTCTGCCCTGTCTAGGACACACAACCAAAACAAAAAGGGGAGAGGTGAACTCAAAACAAGAAAAGCCAAAAAGGAGATCTCACATTTCAGCAGGAAAGGGGGAGATCTGCTCAAGGCTGTGTGTTGATTTCCTGTTCGTAAGCTTTAAGGGCAAATCCCCCTTTATCTCATCATGCTAGTTATTTGTTTTCTACAGAAATACCATATCTTTATCAATGGCTCTGATATATTGACCCGACACCATTGGAGAGATACTATTCCACAGGCAAGCAGAGTGAGTAGAAGTTAGACATGTAGGATAGAAGAGGAGACGACCAGAGAAACTAAATTGCAACACTGTATAACAGGGTAATGTGTCCACACTACAGCCTTATAGGGAGTATTGTGCAAGCAGATGTTAAAAAGTAACTGAGGACGTTAGGTGTGGAATTGTTGATATTCCAAACAATGTTAAAACAGAATCTCTAGGCCTTCATTTAGAGTATACCCTTCTCTCAACTCATTGGATACGTTTTAGGAAGTCATCACAATCTCGCTGGTTTTACATTGCCTCGTTCAAGGATTTGTTTTAGACAAACATATGCTTAAAGCATCCAAAATGAACAGCAATGACGTTCAAGTGACAGCAGGTTAAAAACATACTTTTATTCTGTGAAACTGTACAAGTTACAAGCCATATTGCATTAGGAAACATCAAGTAGAAACAGCAAGATTATAATTCTTATAAATACATATGTTCTTTTGAAAAAGAGTGAATAATTACAAAATGTGGCCTGTAACGTGGCAATTTTATAGCAACATCTTACAGCTAGATCACGTCCCAAATGGCAACCTATTCCCTACGTAGTTCACTACTTTTGACCAGGGCTCCTAGGGTTCTGGTCAAAAGCAGTGCACTATATAGGGAATAGGGTGCCATTTGGGACATAAACCACTATACACAACTAAAAAAAGTGAGTGTGTTAGACATTTCTCTCTGTGCCAAGATGAATGTGCTCAGATGTCTGCGAGTTAGTCTAAAAGTAACATCAGCCACACGTAACAAAAACGGGCACATAAAAAATGTAAAAAGTACAGAAGCAAGGAATGGAATGCAGATTCCAAAAACCTTTGTAATTCCTTGCAAAACATAACATAACATGTCTTGTCAGACATTAGCCCTGTATCCTTGTTGCTCCTTGGATGAGAAACTCACTTCGTAATACAGAATAGTTCACATTGAAAAGGCCATGGCAAAACAGACACTTTCTTTGTTGCTGCTGTTACATCACTGGGTGGCACATTGTGGTTTAAATGAGATTATAGAATGTTAAAAAATGTTATGGGGGTTACTGAAAAGTTAAAACCCCCCCCCCTCAAAATAATGAACAAATGTTCAATCAATGGCTCATAAGGTTGTCAGGAGGGACATTCTCAAAGGGAAAGTACTTTTTTTCAGAGTTCAAATGTCCTATGTCTAATAGGAGGTGGGAACGGATATGCTCAGTCGATTTCATGAAAAAAAAAATTAACATGTATAACTCCTCCACGTTAACCTGCTATAAAGTTCATACAGTTGTCTCTCCTTGGTTGCTGTTACTGAGCCGTTTGTAAAACCTGCACCAACTCTGCAATGTTTTCCCTGACCAGATCCAGAACCCAGACGTGATGCCCACGATCATAGTCATCAGGTACTTGATCATGAACACCGTGAAGTCCGGGGTCATCGGGGCAAAGTTGTTGGCCGGGCACGGCACTGCGAAGCGTTTACACGTCTGCATGTGCCAGGTCTTCTCCCATTGGTCGCGGAAGGCCTGCTCGTAAAAGTAGCAGGCGATGACGATGGTGGCGGGGACGGTGTACAGGACGCTGAACACGCCGATTCTCACCATCAGCTTCTCCAGTTTCTCCGTCTTGGTGCCGTCGTGCTTCATGATGGTTCTGATGCGGAACAGAGACACGAAGCCGGCCAGGAGGAACGAGGTTCCGATGAAGAGGTAGACGAACAGGGGGGCCAGGACGAACCCTCGTAATGAATCCACGTTGTAGATGCCGACGTAGCACACCCCTGTGAGAAGATCCCCATCCACCTGCCCCATGGCCAGGATAGTGATGGTTTTGACAGCCGGTACCGCCCAAGCCGCTAGGTGGAAGTATTGTGAGTTGGCCTCGATGGCCTCGTGACCCCACTTCATACCAGCAGACAGGAACCAGGTGAGGGACAGGATGACCCACCATATGGAGCTAGCCATGCCAAAAAAGTAGAGGATCATGAACAGGATGGTGCAGCCCTCTTTCTTGGTGCCCTGGGCCACTGTCTTGTAACCGTCCTCTTTAAACTTGTCTATGCAGACCACTTTATCCTCCAGGAAGAAGCCTGCTGTATAGGCCACCGCCACCATGAAGTAGCAGCCTGAGAGGAAGATGATGGGCCTCTCCGGGTAGCGAAACCTCCTCATGTCTACCAAGTATGTGAGCACAGTGAACAGTGTACTCACACAACACAAGATAGACCAGATACCCACCCAGAGTTTGCCGAATTTCAGTTCCTCCTCGCGGAAATACATTAGTCCGTTGGGCTTGGTGGACTCGCATGGGGCACCACAGTCTTTCACCCCCAGGAATTTGTAGTTGAGGTAGGTTGGGACCTGAAGCTGTAGGGGACAGGAGAAGGGCTGGGCAGCAGGGCGACCGATGTTTGGGTGTAAGGTCATGAGCTCAGGCAGGTTGGGAGTGGGGTCCGAGGTAGCGATGTCCGTGTCTGAAGTGTTTTGACCCACACAGATCTCCCCAGCGCCGTGGACGGGGAAGTTCTCGCAGCGGAGTCTCTCTGGCCATTGAAACCCGAACTTGTTCATGAGCGCCTCGCAGCCCTGGCGTGCGCGCTCGCACAGTGATCGGCATGGGGGGATGGCCTGTTCTAGAACTGTGCACACCGGTGCGTACATGGAACACAAGAAAAACTTAAGGTCCATGGAACACTGGACCTTTACGAGCGGGTAAAACTGATGGACCTCCAGCCCCGCATCCTCCTGGCTTGTGTGTCCCAAAAGATTCGGCATGATGGTTTGATTATAGGCAATGTCCGTGCAGAGGGGAATGGAAATTGGTTGACAAAAACCGTGTTCTGGTATAGAAATGCCTTTCTCGCCATGATACTGACCGGTACACGGCTCCAGCAGAAGGCAAACAGTCACAAGCGCGCACCCCGTTATCCAAATCCACTCACAGGTTATCCTTACCGCCATGATAGCAGCCCCCTGTGTTCAGAACAAAAAAGTGTTTTAAGAATATTACACCGGAGCTGCAAAAAGCCCAAGTCGAACTCAGTCCACAAAAAGGTTGAAATGTTCTCTCTTCTCCGTCTATATAAAAAGGGAGAGGAGCCTAAAGTTAAAACAAAGTTAAATGTTTGAAAAATGCCCTCGGTCGCTCTCCCCACATTCCTTATGCCAGTGTTCATAGAACTCTCCAAGAAAATGGAGGATTGCTGGTGAGGGATTTTTTTATTCCAATCAAACCACTGAGAACCTGGGAAATTCCAATAAAGAGTAGTTTTTTGTTGTTGAAGTTCGTACCTTTACTGACCTTCGTATTGGAAACAACCGTATGACTTGAAAATGGAATGCGTAGACTAATTTCTTCCAGATTCCCACAAATCTTCGTTACATCACATTATAGGTTGAAGCAAAGTTGAAGTCTGCAAAAACCTCATGGTTTTCCATCTCGCCTTTACAACTCAGCCAATGTTCAGCTCGAGGCTCATTAGTAGGCTATCTACTACGATTAACCCGGCTCAAAGTCTGAGGTAAAAGTCAAATCTCTTCAAAAAGTATACTACTCGTCAAACTAATTCTTCCCACACCGCTAAAACCGTGATCTGCCTTTCTGAAGAAACTTGCAAGATTGATTCCCCACACCATACTGAGTTTGATCGGTTTCTTGGTGCCCACACATGCGTCTTTTTAGGGGCGCCTTGAAACCACACTTTCTCCACCAATTGAAGGATTTGTTTTCTCTCCCATCTCGTCATTGATTGGAGTGAAGTGAAAAGGGTGGAGTTTTATGCTATCTTCAGCGATAACCTTGATGAGCTTTTTTAAGATGATTTGTTACTCAATTAAAATGGTGTATAATATAACGTTTTATATTCTATGTTGGGAGCGGGCTATAGATAATTTAGGAGACATTCAAGCATTAGAAGTTGAAAAATAACATTAGACCACCTATCCTACTCTTTTCAGCTTCTTAGACCTACATGAAGTAATTTATGTTATTTTGCATGCCTTATATCTCATTCTGTTTGTCAGGAAAGTGTCCAGGGTTAACCTCGTAAGCCAGGCCTGTGACAAAGTAGAGCAATAATTGTCATATTTATGGTATTGTTTATTTCAGAGTGGAGCCTATAGTTTCTGGTAAATCATCTTGGTTTATGGACTGCAGAAACTGTTAGGCAGCCAATAACATTTTACTCATGACTTGATTCTCCATTAAGTATGTTATAGAATTTTGCACATGGCTTATTCATCAAATATAATTTTAAGTTGTTTGTTTGTTGAGTTTTTCAAAACAAACATGTCCTTATAATGTCATTCTTGGTGGATGTCAGGTCGTTTTTCTGGAGGGTGTTAGAGATGGCCTTGCATCCAGTGATGGAGTCAAACTAATGGGCTGCTATTGTTGTAATGACCGACGCTGGAGATGAGAAGCAGGTACGGGGAGTCAACATTTATTCAGGAACAGACAAGGTAACCAAACAGGACCAGCGTCAGCACACGGGTACACAACGACAAACGACAATTAATGCTGAAGCCGGGAACAGAGCGGGAAACCAGACAGATAGAGGGGAGGTAATGACAGAGGTGATTGAGTCCACGTGGGTCCATTGATCTCTGATGCGCGTGACGTGGGGATGGCAGGTGTGCGTAATGATGGTGGCAGGAGTGAGTGATGCAGGGGAGCCTGGCGCCTTCGAGCGCGAGGTAGGGGGAGCGAGAGCAGGTGTGACAATTGTACCCTATTGTATGGTAATGTATTAATGTTTATAAAAACATTAGCCTCTCCTTATTCCTAAACATTTTTCATATTTTCCTATTGATTGGATATCTTCACACCCACAACAGTGATTATCATGAGATAGCAGCACATAGCCTATATGATGTAACCATGTGATGTTTCATTTATGTAGTTACATAGTAGTAGTCTATCCTCTTAGAAAAAAAGAGCCCTCATGTAGAACCCTTTCCACCCTGTGGAACCCAAAATGTTTCCACCTGGAACCGAAAGGGTTCTTCAAAGGGTTCTCCTATGGGGACATCCAAAGAACCCTTTTAAGTTCAAGATATAACTTTTTTTTCTAAGAGTGTGGGTCTAGATTTTCCCTACATGGTTTTCATGAAGCTTGCTGTTTTGTATTGTGTGTGTAATATAATGACTGTTTGTTTTCTGTAGAGATGGTGGTCCACTGCGTTGGGAGAGCTTATAGGGAGGAAATGCCTTGATGTTTTCCATCCAGCATATGGATTTGCTGTTGCTCTCTCTCTCTCTTTATTTCTTCTACATTCTGTTTTTCAATCGAGGCTCCCAGAGCAGAGAAAGCCATACCGTACTACCCCTCCCGTCCTCCCCCTGTTCCCCTCAGAGAGACCAGCAGGACACAACCCCCGAGGTCTGAAGTACAGCTATGTATTTATACCATCCCTCTGAATCTATGCAGCAAACCATATGGGAATGTTTTTGACTCAGGGCTGAAAGCAAGCTGCGTTAAAAAAGAGAGAGCTCTGTGTGCGTGTGTGTGCGTGCGCGTGCGTGCCTGTGTGTGTGTGTGGGCGGACATGTGTGTGTTTATACCTCAAATGTCACTGCAGTTTCTCAATGGGCCCTACTAGCCTGAAGACTACCACTGTTCCCTCTCCTATATGAACACATTATAGACCTTAACTCCAATCTCCATCTGTTATGAATGACTATACAGATACAGTCTTTGTAATCTGTTATGAATGACTACACAGATACAGTCTTTGGGATCTGCATAATACGCCGTATCTAGGGACACACGCATGCTGATTCACGCTGTGGAAGGTCAATCTAATTGGGGTTTTATTCACCAGATAATCTAATGCCGTGTGTCATTATAATGATATCTAATTGTGAGACCACTATTCCTTATCTACTGCGCTACTTTTGACCAGGGCCCATTTGTGATGCAGACTCCAGGTCTGGGTGATGGGTTTCTTTAGAAAGCTCTGTTTTTGCTCTGCTTTACTGGCAACATTGTGTTATACTTAACACTATGCTGTGGCTGCTACAGAACCTAAGTAGGTGGCCTCTCCTTTTTGCCATCCTGTGACTATTGATTATTACCAGGGAGTGAGAATGAATATCTCGCTGCTAAATCTTGAAACATTGATGGGAAATGTTGGTGAGAGTGCCTTTGTCTCTATTGATCAATGTAGAGTATGCCAGAGCTTGCCAATACTTTCTCTTGTGCACAGTTAAAGCAGTATATTTTAATTCCATTCAACCACAACAATACATACACTACTGGTCAAAAGTTTTAAAACACCTACTCATTCAAGGGTTTTTCTTTATTTTCACTATTTTAAAATAAATCAAAATATATTTTATATTTGAGATTCTTCAAATAGCCACCCTTTGCCTTCATGACAGCTTTGCACACTCTTGGCATTCTCACAACCAGCTTCACCTGGAATGCTTTTCCAACAGTCTTGAAGAAGTTCCCACATATGCTGAGCACTTGTTGACTGCTTTTCCTTCACCCTGCGGTCCAACTCATCCCAAACCATCTCAATTGGGTAGAGTTCGTGTGATTGTGGAGGCCAGGTCATCTGACGCAGCACTCCATCACTCTCCTTCTTGGTCAGGTGTTCTAAGACTTTTGACTGGTAGTGTAGTTCTGAAAAGGTCAACTGAAAAAGAAATAGCCATCTGATGAAATGGAGAGATTAAGTTTAGCTGAACCGAAGAACTGATGACACTAACTGAAGTTCCACAGAGAGGAGACTTTGTTAAGGAAGTATGCAACACTATCTGCACTTCAAACCATGCAGGGTTCCATCACAGCAAGATATCTATGCAAATCTAACCCATCAATCAATTAATCATGTCTTAGAGCTCATCATCAATGACTGATGCTGTTCGGTTATTGATTAATTTACAGTATTCCATGAATTAAAAACCTTTCCCGGCCTACCTCTGGAATGGGTTTTAAAAAATAGATCATAGTTAGAGTATAGCAGAAGCACGCTCGCGTTCACCATGTAAATTTGGAGACGGAGAGAGGTGAGTATACTTCACTCTGAGCTCCCAACATCAATCATACAGAGCCTAGAGGGCCAAAAAGGGAATGTCCATTTGAACTCATTCCAATTTGCTCTGTTTTTTTGGTTGATTCTTTACAGTGTGTCAAATAGTTATCTTTTTCTTTCTCATAATTTGAGTCTAATTGTGTTGCTGTCCTGGGGCTTTCTC
This sequence comes from Salvelinus fontinalis, assembly GCF_029448725.1. NCBI lineage: Eukaryota > Metazoa > Chordata > Actinopteri > Salmoniformes > Salmonidae > Salvelinus > Salvelinus fontinalis. The sequence goes on along the minus strand of NC_074671.1, from coordinate 49,711,938 downwards.
TCTTTATCTCTCTCTCTCTCTCTCTCTCTCTCTCTCTCTCTCTCTCTCTCTCTCTCTCTCTCTCTCTCTCTCTCTCTCTCTCTCTCTCTCTCTCTCTCTCTCTCTCTCTCTCTCTCTCTCTCTCTCTCTCTCTCACTCTCTCTCTTTCCCCTCTCTCTCTCTCCCCCCCCCTCTCTCTCTCTCTCTCTGTGTCTCTCTGTCTCTCTCTCTTTCTCATCTCTCTGACTTTCTCTTTGTCTCTCCTTCTCTCTACCAGTTCCATTTTCTTGCCTTTGTTTCTTTCAGTTTTCTCTCAGCCCTTGAGTGGCGCTGAAGTCAAAATTGGCAGTAATTGCTCAAATAGGTTTATTATAGCATACCTCCTGAGATTCCGTGAGGTAGCTATGTACAATATAAGACACTGACTAGTGTCCAGTGGTCCTGATAGATGTATCTGAACTGCATACAGAGTATTGCACCGAGTTGGGTCACCAAGGGTTCAACTGAAGGAGCAGCTTGGAGCTTGGAGATGGCAGTTGTTCAGGAGGAGAATGTCTCATACATAAGACAGCTATGTGTCTGACTCTGGCCCACTGAAATCAGTGAAACAGTTCCTTCCTATTCAATTTGATTGTCTTCACGGTACAGTATATTAGATGATAACACTGAGGCGTACTAGAGAACATTTGACCTTGATTTGCTCAGAAATTCCATTGATCTTTGACTGATAATTCCCTTTCCACCTGTGTCGTAACACAATCATTGATTCTCTGGCCTAAATATGATATTCTTTATTAGAATTCTCCGATGCAAATGCTACCGAGGGTCCGCTGTGGGGGGAGAGTATCTTTGCTTATCCTTGTGGTAGGATGGGGGTTAGGGACTCAACACTGGCTTTAATTAGCGAATTAAGACAACCCCCCCCCCCCCCCTACTCTTCCTGCTCTTCCCTCTCTTCTTTCACCAGCGGCAGGGCTCCTCTCAGACCCAACCTGTGGCCAGGGGGAATTTGGGGTATGTAGGGTCATGGAAGGGTCATGGGGTCACACTGCTTCCCTCACTCTACTGATAACCTGGTCAGGGCTCTCGAATGGACATCTGGAATGTTTTGAACCAATGTTGCCTCCTCATCCTCCTGCTTTATTGATCGAACTCATGACACGTCCACAAATATTGCTTCGTATGCAGCTGAAAAATCCCACATGGGATGGGACATTTTTTCAGGGGGTGTCATGCCATCAGTCTTTGTATTGTGATTCACTCTCAGCACTCCTCTCTCTCCCACTGTCTCGCTCTCTCAAGTTTCCTTTTAGCCACTCTCTCTCTCTCTCTCTCTCTCTCTCTCTCTCTCTCTCTCTCTCTCTCTCTCTCTCTCTCTCTCTCTCTCTCTCTCTCTCTCTCTCTCTCTCTCTCTCTCTCTCTCTCTCTCTATTCAATTCAATGTGGCTTTATTGGGAATCATGTGTTTACATTGAGAAAGCAAGTGAAATAAACAGTAAGCAAAAGTGAGAAGATCCAAAACAACATCAACACAAAACGATTAGAAATGAACAGTAAATATTGCACTCACAAAGGTTTCAAAAAGATAAAGACATTGTGTTGTTATGAATAGTAGGGGAAGATAAATAAACAGAAAAATATTGGTGGTATTTACATTGTTGTTTGTGCTCCACAGGTGACCCTTTTCTCATGGCAACGGGCCACAAATCTTATTGCTGTGATTGCACACTGCGCTATTTCGCCTAACAGATATGGGAGTTGATCAATGTTTGATTTGTTTTCTAATTATTTGTGGGTCTGTGGGATCTGTGGGAAATATGTATATCTACTGTGGTCATACATTTGGCAGGAGGTTAGGAAGTGCAGCTCAGTTTCCACATCATTTTGTGGGCAGTGTGAACATAGCCTGTCTTCTCTCGAGAGCCAGGTCTGCCATTGGCAACCTCCCTTAATAGCAAGGCTTTGCTCACCGAGACTGTACATAGTCAAGGCTTTTGGGTCAGTCACAGTGGTCAGGTATTCTGTCACGGTGTACTCTCTGTTTGGGGCCAGATAGCATTCCAATTTGCTCTGTTCTTTTGTTAATTATTTTCAGTGTGTCAAATAATTATCATTTGCTTTCTCATAATTTGGTTGGGTTTAATTGTGTTGCTGTACAGGGGTTTTCCCTCTCTCTCTCTCTCCTACTCTCTCTCTCCCACTCTCTCTCTCTCACTCTCTCTCTCTCTCTCACTCTCTCTCTCTCCCTCTCTCTCCCACTCTCTCTCTCTCCCTCTCTCCTACTCTCTCTCTCACTCTCTCTCTCTCTCTCTCTCTCCCACTCTCTCTCTCCCTCTCTCCTACTCTCTCTCTCCCACTCTCTCTCTCTCTCCCTCTCTATCCCACTCTCTCTCTCCATCTCTCCTACTCGCTCTCTCCCACTCTCTCTCTCTCTCACTCTCTCTCTCTCCCACTCTCTCTCTCTCTCCCTCTCTCTCCCACTCTCTCCCACTCTCCCTCTCTCCTACTCTCTCTCTCCCACTCTCTCTCTCTCTCCCTCTCTCCTACTCTCTCTCTCCCACTCTCTCTCTCTCACTCTCTCTCTCTCCCTCTCTCTCCCACTCTCTCCCTCTCTCATACTCTCTCTCTCTCCCTCTCTCTTCCACTCTCTCTCTATCTCCCTCTCTCCTACTCTCTCTCTCTCTCCCTCCCTCTCTCCTACTCTCTCTCTCCCAATCTCTCTCTCTCTCGCTCTCTCTCCCACTCTCTCCCTCTCTCTCTCTCTCTAGTTCTCTTTATCCTCTGTCTCTCTCTCTCTCCAGTTGTTTTCTTAACTCAAGAGGCCAGCTGTCGGCAGGACAAGTCTGACCCTGGATATCTCACAACCCTGTCGTTGTTTCACCGCTGGAGATGTGCGGGGAACGTAAACATACCATGCCACTAACCCAAACACACCCCACCGCAAAGGACCTTTTTAGGCAAAACATTGTGGAAGGCTTTGCAGCATCAAGCACATGGAGGCAGCAGGCTGGTGTGGATCTGTCAACCTCTCTCTCTCTCTTTCAATCTCTCCCTCAATTACTATCTCTAGCTTTCCCTCCCTCTCGCTTTCTGTTTCTCTCTCAATTTCTCTCTCTCCTTTTCTCTAGCTTAAACATATCAGCATACAATACAAGCATACACACAAATTCAAGTATATACAGTTACAAAGCCATATACAGCCACATGCTTCATCCGACTGGTTAGTAGAGTATTGGTAGTGATGAATTGATTGAGTTGAGAATGTAGAAGAGAGTGGTGGGTTCAGTGTAGCTGGCTCAAATCCCTCTACAGTGTACAGGGCCCCTGCAGTACAGGGGCAAGGGTGTACATCTCCTTCCCAAAACACAGGGTTTAATCCCAAATAGCACCCTATTCCCTATATAGTGCACTACTTTTGACCAGAGCCCTATTGGTCCTGCTCAAATGTAGTACACTAAATAAGGAATTGGGTGTCATTTGGGACACACTTGGGAACAACCAGGGGCCAGGGAAAAAGTGGTGATGACAGAATGATTTATTACTTACAAATATGAAGCATGGCTGCTCCATGCATGGACCCCATTTACACACACACACACACACACACACACACACACACACACACACACACACACACACACACACACACACACACACACACACACACACACACACACACACACACACACACACACACACACACACACACACACACACACATCCATGAACCCCATTTACACACACACACACACACACACAATGCTCCATGCATGAACCCCATTTACACACACACACACACACACACACACACACACACACACACACACACACACACACACACACACACACACACACACACACACACACACACACACACACACACATCCATGAACCCCATTTACACACACACACACACACACACACACAATGCTCCATGCATGAACCCCATTTACACACACACACACACACACACACACACACACACACACACACACACACACACACACACACACACACACACACACACACACACACACACACACACACACACACACACACACACACACACACACACACACACACACACACACACACACACACACATGCTCCATGCATGAACCACATTTACATACACACACACATAATGCTCCATGCTCCATGCATGAATACCATTTACACACACACACACACACATACACACAATGCTCCACGCATTAACCCCATTTATAAAAGAAACTTCAACAAATTCTGAAAAAATTTGTGATATTTCCCACTGGAAATGTAAGTGGGTGTGAGGTGCAGAGGGCAGGGAGAGGGTGGGTATGACTGGATGTCTTACAATCCTTGTGTAAACTAAGTGGTATGTCAGGCAGCCATCTTGGATTCATCCCAACAAAATGAGGAGAGAAACCCCCACTCAGGTTCTTGAGTTTGGCTCTGTTAAAACTAGCTGTGCCTCAGGTCTAGATGGAGGATTTTATAAACATAGGGTTGCTTGAGACAGCTGAGGATTTAAGCTTACATTAACCTGGGATGATAGATTGTGTGTCTGTGTTAAATGTGTGTTATCCAGCTCATACTGTGATGTACTGTACAGCGTGTCTGTGGGTTAACACCTGTGAACATCAATCCAGCGCACCCCATGGGTTCAGCAACAAGGTGGTGTGTGTGTGTGTGTGTGTCCATGCACACGTGTACAGTATGTGTACGTACGTGTGAAACATACTAGTAGAAGAAACCGCGAGAGAGAGCTAAAACAAGTTACAAGGGCGATGGAGTGACAAGGATAGAGAACAGGGATTAAATAACTGAATGGGGGATGGGCGGGGGGAGGAGGAGTTGGAGGGAGAGGACTAAGGGGGGGTCAGTCTCTAGAGAGGAGTCTTGCGATTACTTACTCACCACTCTCAGTATGGAAGATAAAAGCGAATGAAAATGCATTTATATTCCGAGGCAGCACCGGCAGCCACACCGCTCTGGCTGGCTCATGTTGAATTTATCCAGCTCCCTTCCCTCTCTGAAACACACACCGACAGGCACAAATGAACACACACACCTACGGGCGCACGCTCAGACATATATTTATCTGTATGCACGCGCACACAAACACATACACACGAACGCACGCACACATTGATAACATTCACCATTTACATTTTTGTTTTTTTCACAAATCCATGGCCATGTAGGATCCGCCTGTTGCTACTCAGCCATAGTGACAGATACTATTTCAACTAAAGTCAGTAATCATTGTTAATTAGTGCTTCTCTTACTCCCACAAACTGGACCCCTGTAACCTGCATTCCTCCTGCCAGTAAGCATATCTCTCCTTCTCATTCACTCTTTCAGTCTCTCTCTCTCTCCCTTCCATCTTTTCATCTTCCCCACTCTATTATCTGCCCATCATACAAATTCCAGAGAAAGTGGTGTTGAGAAAAACCAGGCCTCTCCTCTCCAACAGATCTTTCTCTATCTCTCTCTGTCCCTTGCCCTCTCTCCCCCTCTCTCTCTCTCTCAGTGTCTCCATCTCCCCTTCTCCTCCCTCTGATACACACACACCTACACACACACTGGAGGTCATCGGGCCTATGTTATTGCCCACCTCAGAGATACCATAACCTCACAGATTACATAGGATCTGTATAGATGTTATATTTAAGCAATAAGGCACGAAGTGGTGTGTAATACTTAAGCAATAAGGCCTGAGGTGGTGTGTAATACTTAAGCAATAAGGCCTGAGGTGGTGTGTTATACTTAAGCAATAAGGCCCGAGGTGGTGTAGTATATCTAAGCAATAAGGCCCGAGGTGGTGTGGTATATTTAAGCAATATGGCCTGAGGTGGTGTAGTATATTTAAGCAATAAGGCCTGAGGTGGTGTAGTATATTTAAGCAATAAGGCCAGAGGTGGTGTGGTATATTTAAGCAATAAGGCCCGAGGTGGTGTGGTATATTTAAGCAATAAGGCCCGAGGTGGTGTGGTATATTTAAGCAATAAGGCCCGAGGGGGTGTGGTATATTTAAGCAATAAGGCCTGAGGTGGTGTAGTATATTTAAGCAATAAGGCCCGAGGTGGTGTGGTATATTTAAGCAATAAGGCCCGAGGTGGTGTGGTATATTTAAACAATAAGGCCCGAGGTGGTGTGGTATATGGCCAATAAAAGTGGAGGAGAGATTGACTTCATCACTACTTTAATCTATGAGAGGTATTGACATGTTGAATGCACCGAGCTGTCTGTCTAAACTACTGGCATACAGCTCGGACACCCATGCATACCCGACAAGACATTCCACAAGAGGTCTCTTCACAGTCCCCAAGTCCAGAACAGACTATGGGAGGCACACAGTACTACATAGAGCCATGACTACATGGAACTCTATTCCACATCAAGTAACTGACGCGAGCAGTAAAATTACATTAACAAACGGATAAAAAACACCTTATGGAACAGCGGGGACTGTGAAGCCACACAAATATTGGCACAGACACATGCACACATACGATAACATACGCACTATACATACACATGGATTTAGTACCGTAGATATGTGGTAGTGTTGGAGTAGGGGCCTGAGGGCACACAGTGTGTGCTGAAATCTGTGAATGTATTGTAATGTTTTAAAATTGTATAAACTGCCTTAGTTTTGCTGGACCCCAGGAAGAGTAGCTGCTGCTTCAGCATAATAAATACAAATACAAAATACAAATATACCATGGCTAAGGGCTGTTCTTAGGCACGACGCAACGTGGACTGCTTGTACAAAGCTATTAGCCTGGTATATCAGCCATATACCACAAACCCCTGAGGTGCCTTATTGCTATTCTAAACTGGTTACCAACGTAATTATATACGGTCTGATATACCACAGTTGTCAGCCAATCAGCATTCAGGGCTAGAACTACCCAGTTTATAATGGTCATTATACAATGGGTGGGTCTAATCTTGAATGCTGATTGGTTAAAACCGCATTCCAGCCCGTGTCTATTCCACAAGTTACCACCAGTTAAAAATATGCATTAAAATGCCTATTTACTCTGTTCCATCTTACTGCGCAATCCACTGTCTCATCAGCCCAGCCAGGCAATTTATAAACTTGATCTGCACTATAAAAAGCAGCTACACATTAACTCACATTTCTTTTAGACTAACATTTCGTTTTCAACATTGGAGATTTATAGAAACCTTGCTTTCTGTCTCTCCGACATTTGCAACATTGTTCCAATATTATAGTAATATAGCATAGTAATGAACGTGTCGGGAGTCAAGATGAGACAGACAGGCAGGCAGCTTTTCTCAGCCAGTAGAAAATCATGAATCAGCATCATTTTCCGGATATGTATAAAGAAATGTCAACAGAAAACAGGTCAAACTAAACGAACTGCAGCTAGTTTGCAGTCTTTCCAGCTTCAGTTTGAAGTGATTGTGTTGGTTGTGTTGTTGGCTAGCTCCTCTGAACAACAGTGTCCTGACGAGAGAGCCAGGTGAAATCGCACATTAGCTCATTGTTATGGATGTATCCAAATAAATGTCACTAGAAAACAGCTTAAACAAACGCAAATGCAGCCACTCTGCTGTTATTCTGGATGCTTTTCGATGTGACTGTAAGTTAGCCATAGTTGGCTAGCTAGCAAGCAAGGGATAAGAACGTTGCCAGCCAGTATGGCAATGGAACATTTAGAGCGAACGACTGGGACGTCCATAGATACAGAACAAAAAGACTGGGTCACATCTCTGGCAACCAAACCGATAGAACAAACGACCAGCCGGCTTGGGTAGCAACCCTAGAAGTGTGTCGGGACTATATCTTGTGGAAGGATGAAATAGTATGAATAAATGAATCCAAATAACTTTTTTATTAAAATATGTAAATCATTATTTGAATATGTTGGTGACCCGTTGTATAAAAGTGATAATGCCCTCGAAGCTGGTGTTTGGGGGATATATTGGCACAGTTTGCCAATATAACAACACCCGTGCCAATATATACTCCAAACACCGGCTTCTCGGGCATTATCACTTAACTATAAACTGGGGGGTTCGAGCCCTGAATGCTGATTGGCTGAAAGCCATAGTATATCAGACCATATACCACGTGTATGACAAACCATTATTGTTACTTCTCTAATTACGTTGGTAACCAGTTTATAATAGCAATAAGGCACCTCAGGGGTTTGTGGTATATTACCAATAAACCACGGCTAAGGGCTGTATCCAGGCACTCCTTGTTGCGTCGTGCTTAAAAACAGACCCTGGCCGTGGTTTATTGACCATATACCACAGTCCCTTATGCCTTATTGCTTAATTATAAACTGGGTGGTTCGAGCCCTGAAAGCTGATTGGCTGACAGCCGTGGTATATCAGAACATATACCACGTGTATGACAAAACATTTATTTCTACTGCTCTAATTACGTTGGTAACCAGTTTATAATAGCAATAAGGCACCTCTGGGATTTGTGGTATATGGCCAATATACCACGGCTAAGGGCTGTATCCAGGCACTCTGCGTTGCGTTGTGCTTAAGAACAGCCCTTTACCTTGGTATATTGGCCATATACCACACCCCCCCCCCCTGCCTTATTGCTTAAATATACCACACCTAAGGGTGGTTTATTCGCATGACGCGAAGCGGAGTGCCTCGATACAGCACTTAGCAGTGGTTTATTGGCCATATGTCGCAAACTCATGTGGTGCCATATTGCTATTACATATCTAATATAACAGTAAACAAGTTGTGTCATGCCATGGTATGTTGTCTGGTATACACACGGCTGGAATGATGTTTCAGTCTCCAGGACTGAAGCTACCCGGTTTATAATGGCCATTTAATGGGAGTTGTAGGCTCCCTTTGCTGGATCACATATCAGACTGGGATGTATGCTATCCATTGTCTCTCTGATTCGTTTGCCAGATGTGAGAGCGAAGGGCCCCTGAGCCACAAAGCTCTTTCACAGCTAATATTCCCATAATGACAGCCAGAGATGAGCCAACATAAAGATCCCAGAGATGAACCAACGTAAAGATAGATTATGGCTTTCGCCAATTTCATGATATTAAATACACATCCAAAAGACTTGAGTAACTCTATAAAGTGTAACTCGGGACGGATACAGCACTCGATGTGAAATTGGTAGAGATCCTGGAAAAGTCAACAAGCATCTCTTTGGATTTGCTAGTGCAATGCAGTGACCCAGAGGTCTACAATAACCAGAGAAGGATTTACCTATGGGAGAAGTGGATATATACCCATGGACTGGTGTCCCAGCACAGCAGCGCTATGGTCCGACTGTGTCGGTGTTGCTCAGCTGATGATGTGTTTCCCTGCTGTTCCACAGGTCTTGCGTTGGTCACGTGATACCGTTGACCGCCTCAGACAGATGGATGAAGTGAAGAAAAGAGTCATCCTTTATCTCTTTAGCCCTTTCCCTCATCCCCTTGATGCCCGCTCTGTGAAGGTTCCCAGGGGACCGTTTCAGGAGGAGAGCTTAGATATGGGAGAGTGGCTCTGAGGAAGAAACAGCAGTACGTCTCAAATCTGATAACCACCACTTCAAACAACCACTTAAAGTCAGGGCTTTGTCTTCAAAAAATGGGTTCATCCACTGATATGAACCATATTGTAACTGGCTTAAACAAGGCGTCTGAATGATCTGTGTCACGTGTGATTTGGATGATCCCCGAGAATCTAGATCTCTACTTTCTGATACATTTACCCAATTCTTTCATCCACACCATTGCTACAAGGCTGTAGCAGTGACATGGTCGTATTCCGATGATTACAGCTAATAAGGCGTTACTTGATTGCTGGTAATTATACGTCCAGCTTTCATTAGGGTGGAAAGGGTGCATGTGATTTGTGGCCCTCTGACTGGACTGACTGGACTGTTGTAATACAGACTGTGGTGTAGTGGATACGGAATGTAGTGCGTACAGAATCAACTGCTGTCACAGACAATGTGTGAGGCTCTTGGCCCTGTCTGAGAAGCTGATGCAACTAGCTGAAATGAAGCCAGTAGACTGTGACACTGACATGACATCACCGGAGTTCAATTAGCAAAGATAATATAATCAAAGACAAGACCCCTGCGACACGATCACAGATCAGTCAATCTCATAATGACATATTCGATCACAGAGGGGACTTTTTTCATCTGGCTTTATTCATCGTTGATCTCTGATTTCGTAAGATCAAAGAACATGGAGAAAGTTGTGCTTTCAACCCACACATTGGCTCCATTAACCTTCCCATATTGAGGAGTTAAACAGAGTGCCTCGTGGGGGACAAGAGTGACAACAACACCCCCAGCTACAAACATCCACCCAACACCCTCTCTAGACATTCTCAGATTCTCTATTGTCGGATTTCAGAGAGCACCTTTTATGCCATGAAGTCTTTGAAATGAAAGAAAAGATATTGCGTAAAAAGGGCAGGAAGGGTACTGGGGATTCCTGCACTGTTGATGGTATGTTAAAGAGCACATGATATTAACATCCCATTACCATCCCATTCACACACATTAACATGACAAGCTGCCTGAAGGGGGGCCCAGTGCACCCTGGGATACTCCGGACAATAGAGCTCCTCCCACAGGTCAGTCACAGGGAGGAGGAGAGAAAAGAAGAGAGGAGAAGAAGAGAGAGAGAAGAGAGAAAGAGGGAGAAAGAAGTAGGGCTGGCGTAAGGGAAAAGGGTAGAGCAGGACAAAGAGAAAGTGTAGAATAGGCAGGGGATACAAAAAAGAGGAGTTTGAGTGGGCGGACTAACTTGAGGGAGAGACGCAGACTGAAAGTGGTCTGAAAGGCATCTAGAGCTATAGGACCCTGAGATTGTGTTATATAAACTAAGGTTCTATGGAGAAAGTTGCCAACTGGTCCAACTGTGGGTGCATTCACGTGCACTGTTTGCACACAACCTCAAATGACAGACTATCTTTACTTGATTTGAAGAGTCGCTAATACAACTAGTATTGCTAATATCTCTTGAATGAAATGCATGTCATTAATTAGTAGCAGTAATAAGGACACTGTAAATTCTTTCATGTAAATCATGGAGATTTTAATTGTATTTTTCCTCGGTTCGGTCTTCCACTTATCCTACTAACTCATCTTACACAAACAAACCTCAGTCTTGCACAACATCACAAGTGTTCCCAAATTCATCAGTATTTATCCATCAACACCCTCTCCTATTGAAGTTTAGATTCTGGCAAATGTTGTAGCCAAACACCGTCCTCTCTCACTCGCTCTCTCTCTCCCCGCCTCCTCTCTCTTTCCCCCCTCTGTTTTCTTTATAGATGTTTGCCCAAAGGCCCTGGCCACAGTTCATGCACGACAAAACACTTCTCGATTTTTGCATCATTTGCTGACCCGCAGAGGTCACTGGGGGTCAAAGGGTCATGGGTAGAGGCTTTGACTGAATTGTGCAGTGGCCATTTTGGAGGGAAAGCAGAGCAGACCTTTTCTCTTTCTTCTCTCTTTCTTCTCTGTTCTCCTCCGTCTTCTGAAATCGGAGATGTGTCCTCCCTTCTCAATAAATCTTTGTCACTTCCTCAGTTGAACAGGGTTCATGTTCCAACTGAATTCAGGCCTTCATTTTTACTTCTTCCATCCCTATTCTTTTTCAATTTGGTGCCTTGGTGTACCGGTATGTCTTTTCTATTGGGAGGGAGTTAGGCCTTGGGAGGTAACACATGCAAATAATTTCTATCTGATACAAATGTGTGTCTAGACGGCTTATCAGTGTGTGGCTGCCATGTATGTGTCTATGACTCCCGGAGGCACAGTCTCCTCCTGTGTGAGTGACTGGGTTAAGCTCTGAGTGGAGAGGGAACACGAGAGGCTTCCTGACGCCTGATCACTCGCAGTGTGAGTCTAGTCATGGCACTGAGACGCCCCTGTGTGAGAAAGCAGAGAGCAGAGCAACACACTCAGCACACCAAGAGAGATGCCAGAGGAGGAGAGAGAGAGGAAGGGGCTGGAATTCGATAAGTGGTTTGAGTTTTAGAGAGGGAGGGAGGAATTGAGAATCCATTTTAAAGTTTCAGCTGCCATTGCAAAATAATCCTTGTATTGCTCTATGTTTAACTGTAACCCATATTGCCATGGGGCAGTTTCAGGACCCTCCTAAACCCCTCCCTCCCTCCCTCTCTCCGTCTCCCTCCCTCCCTCCCTCCCTCCCTCCCTCCCTCCCTCCCTCCCTCCCTCCCTCCCTCCCTCCCTCCCTCCCTCCCTCCCTGTCTGTCTGTCTGTCTGTCTGTCTGTCTGTCTGTCTGTCTGTCTGTCTGTCTAGTGGATGGACAGAGGAATGTGCCAGGGAGCCCTGAGTGCAGCCAATCACAGGCTAAGGAGACGCAACGCGCCATTAGGCAAAACACATGAGCTGTCCTCCCAGAAATAGCCCTGGGTTCATTACTAGCTGCCCCCTGCTTCCCCTCTTTCCCTCTTCCCCGCTCCCCTCTCCCCCTCTACCCTCTCCCTTCTCCCTCCCACATGCACAGAGGGGTAGAGGCTTGGGGCTCAAAGGGGTAGGGCAACCTAAACATAGACCTCTGGCTGGGGGGAGGGGAGAGAGGTAAGGGGGTGTGGAGGATGTTCAAACGGCCAATTGTTTCTATACGAGCAACTTGACCACATGGTCTTTAGTGGCATGATAAAGCTCAGTGGGAGTAGAGGATGTGTCCGGTCGGAGTCAACCTAAACACTGCTGTAAATCTCTGCACTGTCACGGTGATGATGAGTGCACACATCTGTGGTGATGAGTACTCGTCTTTAGTTGGGGTCAGAAATAGAGAGAGAAGAGCACATGACAGCAGCTAACAACTTTTCCCAAGTCACTACTCTACTATAGGAAGAATGATACATAAACTGTAAGTATGTGAAGTGTGTGAACTGTCTGAGCTGCAGACATGGACTAGCAAGGACAACAGCTAGCCTCTGCTGGGAAAGAGGTCACACGTCTAGGTTAGGACAATTACAGGGTTATTAATTGGACAGTTTTCACTCTGTGCTGCTCTGGGCTACTCTGGGATTCGCTGGCCTGCTCTGGGCTTCTCTGTGCTGCTCTGGGCTTCTCTGTGCTGCTTCTCTGGGCAGATCTGGTCTTCTCTGTGCTGCTCTGGGCTTCTCTGTGCTGCTCCTCTGAGCTGCTCTGGGCTTCTCTGTGCTGCTCTGGGCTTCTCTGTGCTGCTCTGGCCTGCTCTGGGCTTCTCTGTGCTGCTCTGGGCTTCTCTGTGCTGCTTCTCTGGGCTTCTTTGTGCTGCTCTGGGCTTCTCTGTGCTGCTCTGGGCTTCTCTGGGCTTCTCTGTGCTGCTCTGGGCTTCTCTGTGCTGCTCTGGGCTTCTCTGGGCTTCTCTGTGCTGCTCTGGGCTTCTCTGTGCTGCTCCTCTGGGCTGCTCTGGGCTTCTCTGTGCTGCTCTGGGCTTCTATGTGCTGCTCTGGGCTTCTCTGTGCTGCTCTGGCCTGCTCTGGGCTACTCTGGCCTGCTCTGGGCTTCTCTGTGCTGCTCTGGGCTGATGGACTGAGGAGGCACAGATATGTAAGCACCCACCCTTACATGCAGTTCAAGCGAGAATGTGAACTTAAACACACACACATACACACATACACACCAAAGAGAGAGAGCGACACACACACACACCTCACACAGTGTAAGGTTCTGCTTTTCTTTTCTTAGTCAACCTTGTGTTATTTTTCTTTGTGTTCTGGAACATAGCCCTGTCTTCCATTTTTGATCATTGATTTCACCTGTGTTCATTTCTCACATGGTCTCATCAGCTCCCTATTTAGTCCAATTCTTTTTGTTTGTATGGTTGTGAGGTATTGTTTGTTTTTGACTGCCTACCTGTGTTTGACCATTGCCTGCGACCACGATTCCTGCCTTCTGCGAAGGCTTAATAAACATCTACCGCGATCTGCGTGTGAATCTACACCTTTTTCTCCCTGACTATTCATTACACACAGAGAGCGATGCATGCAGACACACACATAAACTCAGCAAAAAAAGAAACGTCCTCTCACTGTCAACTGTGTTTATTTTCAGCAAACTTAACGTGTAAATATTTGTATGACCATAACAAGATTCAACAACTGAGACATGAACTGAACAAGTTCCACAGACATGTGACTAACAGAAATGGAATAATGTGTCTCTGAACAAAGCGGGGGGTCAAAATCAAAAGTAACAGTCAGTATCTGGTGTGGCCACCAGCTGCATTAAGTACTGCAGTGCATCTCCTCCTCATGCACTGCACCAGATTTGCCAGTTCTTGCTGTGAGATGTTACCCCACTCTTCCACCAAGGCACCTGCAAGTTCCCGGACATTTCTGGGGGAATGGCCCTAGCCCTCACCCTCCGATCCAACAGGTCCCAGACGTGCTCAATGGGATTGAGATCCGGGCTCTTTGCTGGCCATGGCAGAACACTGACATTCCTGTCTTGCAGGAAATCACGCACAGAACGAGTAGTATGGCTGGTGGCATTGTCATGCTGGAGGGTCATGTCAGGATGAGCCTGCAGGAAGGGTACCACATGAGGGAGGAGGATGTCTTCCCTGTAACGCACAGAGTTGAGATTGCCTGCAATGAAAACAAGCTCAGTCCGATGATGCTGTGACACACCGTTTAGACCATGACGGACCCCCTCCACCTCCAAATCGATCCCGCTCCAGAGTACAGGCCTCGGTGTAACGCTCATTCCTTCGACGATAAACGTGAATCCGACCATCACCTCTGGTGAGACAAAACCGTGACTCGTCAGTGAAGAGCACTTTTTTCCAGTCCTGTCTGGTCCAGCGACGGTGGGTTTATGCCCATAGGCGACGTTGTTGCAGGTGATGTCTGGTGAGGACCTGCCTTACAACAGGCCTACAAGCCCTCAGTCCAGCCTCTCTCAGCCTATTGCGGACAGTCTGAGCACTGATGCAGGGATTGAGTGTTCCTGGTGTAACTCGGGCAGTTGTTGTTGCCATCCTGTACCTGTCCCGCAGGTGTGATGTTCGGATGTACCGATCCTGTGCAGGTGTTGTTACACGTGGTCTGCCACTGCGAGGACGATCAGCTGTCTGTCCTGTCTCCCTGTAGCGCTGTCTTAGGCGTCTCACAGTGCGGACATTGCAATTTATTGCCCTGGCCACATCTGCAGTCCTCATGCCTCCTTGCAGCATGCCTAAGGCACATTCACGCAGATGAGCAAGGACCCTGGGCATCTTTCTTTTGGTGTTTTTCAGAGTCAGTAGAAAGGCTTTTTTAGTGTCCAAAGTTTTCCTAACTGTGACCTCAATTGCCTACCGTCTGTAAGCTGTTAGTGTCTTAACGACCGTTCCACAGGTGCATGTTCATTAATTGTTTATGGTTCATTGAACAAGCATGGGAAACCGTGTTTAAACCCTTTACAATGAAGATCTGTGAAGTTATTTGGATTTTTACAAATTATCTTTGAAAGACAGAGTCCTGAAAAAGGGACGTTTCTTTTTTAGCTGAGTTTATAAACGTTTATATAAAACACATACTGCAGTGGCATTTATTTGGTGTGAAAGTCACACAGGGATGTGATTCCCTTGAGAGAAGAGATATGACTGGCTCATTCCTTTACCAATGAGATTACCATACCCTCCATCACTACCTTCATGGTGGAGGTGGAGAAAAAGATGTCTGGAGGATGAGTCTGGATGAGACAGGGCTGATTGCAGGGTGTCGGGCCACTGAGCTACAGGGGTTGGGATCCAAATCAAATCAAGTTTTATTGGTCACATACACATGTTTAGCAGATGATAATGAAAGTGTAGTGAAATGCTTGTGTTTCTAGTTCCGACCGTGCAGTAAGGTAAAAATATGTCGTTCTGCCCCTGAACAAGGCAGTTAACCCACTGTTCCTAGGCCGTCATTGAAAATAAGAATTTGTTCTTAACTGACTTGCCTAGTTAAATAAAGATTTTTTTTTAAATTATATCTAACTATTTCACAACAACTACCTTATACACACAAGTGTAAAGGAATGAATAAGAATATGTACATATAAATATATGGATTGTGGGAAGCTTGTGGAAGGCTACCCGAAACGTTTGACCCAAATTAAACAATTAAAGGCAATGCTACCAAATACTAATTGAGTGTATGTAAATGTCTAACCCACTGGGAATGTGATGAAAGAAAAAAAGCTGAAATAAATCATTCTCTCTACTATTATTCTGACATTTCACATTCTTAAAAGAAAGTGGTGATCGTAACTGAACATACACAGGGAATGTTTACTAGGATTAAATGTATTTGGCTAAGGTGTATGTAAACTTCTGACTTCGACTGTACATATGAGATGAGAAATGGAGGGTAAGTAAACATTACATAAAGTGGCATTGCTTAAAGTGACTAGTGATACATTTATTACATTACAATATTTTATTATTAAAGTGGCTAGAGATTTGAGTCAGTATGTTGGCAGCAGCCACTCAATGTGGTGACAAAGCAGCCACTCAATGTGGTGATGGCTGTTTAACAGTCTGATGGCCTTGAGATAGAAGCTGTTTTTCAGTCTCTCGGCCCCAGCTTCGATGCACCTGTACTGGCCTCGCCTTCTGGATGATAGCGGGGTGAACAGGCAGTGGCTCGGGTGGTTGTTGTCCTTGATGATCTTTATGGCCTTCCTGTGACATCGGGTAGTGTAGGTGTCCTGGAGGGCAGGTAGTTTGCCCCCGGTGATGCGTTGTGCAGTCCTCACTACCCTCTGGAGAGACTTACGGATGTGGGCGAAGCAGCCGCCGTACCAGGCGGTGATACAGCCCGACAGGATGCTCTCGATTGTGCATCTGTAAAAGTTTGTGAGTGTTTCGATGACAAGCCAAATTTTTTCTGCCCCCTGAGGTTGAAGAGGCGCTGTTGCGCCTTCTTCACCACGCTGTCTGTGTGGGTGGACCATGTCAGTTTGTCTGTGATGTGTACGCCGAGGAATTTAAAACTTTCCACATTCTCCACCTCCCCCAGCAAGACTCAGAGAAGACAGAGATGGGATTAGAGATGGGATTAGGGCAGAAGACACACATAGATACTGCCAGGCAGGCTTCAGTAAAGACATCATCTGGGCATGGCATCTTTGGTTGTTCTCTCTCTCTCTTTTTCTGACAGGCAGGCAGGCAGACAAGCAGGCACACACATAACCTCCCCTGTTATTACCAGAAGTTGCATTCTAAATGGTGTGCTCCATGTCAGTGTGTTTGAGCAGAGTGATTTCAGAGACTCACTCGAGGCACCTCACTGTGGCTGTGAAAGGCTTAGAACAGCTTGATCTCTGGAACAGAAAGGGCTCTATTCAATCTGTATTGCTGAAGTGTTACAGATAGCACACTAGAAATGTAAAAGTCATTTCCTATTGAGCCGACATCTGCTACGCTTACCGTGAATGTAGTCTCCGCTAACACAGGACAATTTCAAATCAAATCAATTTCAAATCAAGCTGGAACGCTGAATTTCGAATTGAATAGAGCTCTAAATTAATACTCAACAAACCCTGGAATTCAACAGTTCACACAAGAAAGGCCTAATGGAATTAAACCCTTTAAACGGCAAAGCTTTGACCCCAGACCTTCTTATTTAGTCAGCTTGACAGGCAGATCAAGGCTTTGCTCCTGTGTTATGGCAACACGTGCTGGGTATAGAAACAGTAGGTTCAACTACCGGTCACAGGAGAGGGGGAGAGAGGGAGAGAGTGTGTGGCTTCCCCCTTCCTCTTTACAATCCTCCCTCTTTCACTTCCTCTCTACATCTCTCCTTCCATCCCTCTCTCCCTCTCTACTTCCCTGTCTCCCTCCCTCCCTCTTTCCCCGCTCTCTCTTTCCATCCCCCCCTCTAGCCCTCTCTCCCAGCGAGCTATTGTGGATCCCCAGGTCAATGGGGGGTTCTTCCTGCTCCACTGAGAGAGAAGAGAAGAGTAGTCTGCTGGAATGGGATGCCATGGCGTTCACAGCCCTGAAGTCATAAATACCTCGACTGTGTCAGCATCAGCCTAGTGTGTGTTCAGTTCTTTAAAAAAAAGTAACCTTTACTTAACTAGGCAAGTCAGTTAACAACAGATTCTTATTTACAATGACGGCCTACCCCGGCAATACCCTAACCCGACCAACTGTGCCCCACCCTATGGGACTCCCAATCACGGCCGGTTGTGATACAGCCTGGAATCGAACCAGGGTATGTAGTGACGCACCTAGCACTGAGATGCAGTGCCTTGGACCGCTGCACCACTCCGGATGGGACATCACGCCCAGAGCATACACATATATTTACTTGAATGTAAAATACCGTGGGATATGCGTTAACAGCAACCTTGGGAAAATCTTCTGCATTATCATTAACAGCAGACTTGTATATTTCCTCAGTGAAAACAATGTACTGAGCAACTGTCAATTTGGCTTTTTACCAAATTACTGTACGACAGACTACGTATTCACCCTGCACACCATAATTGACAAATAAACCAAAACAAAGGCAAAGTCTTCTCATGCTTTGTTGATTTCAAAAAAGCTTTTGCCTCAATTTGGCATGAGGGTCTGCTATACAAAGGGATGGAAAGTGGTGTTGTAGGAAAACATACGACATTATAAAATCCATGTACACAAAAAACAAGTGTCGGGTTAAAATTGGCAAAAAACACACATTTCTTTCTACAGGGCTGTTGGGTGAGACAGTGATGCAGTTTAAGCCCCACCCTCTTCAACATATATATCAACGAATTGGCGAGGGCACTAGAACACTCTGCAGCACCCGACCTCACCCTACTAGAATTTGAAGTCAAATGTCTACTGTTTGGTGATGATCTGGTGCTTCTGTCCCCAACCAAGGAGGGGCCTACAGCAGCACCTAGATCTTCTGCACAGATTCTGTCAGACCTGGGCCTTGACAGTAAATCTCAGTAAGACAAAATAATGGTGTTCCAAAAAAGGTCCAGTTACCAGGACCACAAATACAAATTCCATCTAGACACCGTTGCCCTAGAGTACACAGAAAAATATACATACATAGGCCTTAACATCAGCGCCCGCCACAGGTAACTTCCAAAAAGCTGTGAACGAGCTGAGAGAAAAGGCAAGAAGGGCCTTCTATGCCATCAAAAGGAACATAACATTCAACCTACCAATTAGGACCTGGCTAAAAATATTTGAATCAGTTATAGAATCCATTGCCCTTCATGGTTGTTAAGTCTGGGGTCCGCTCACCAACCAAGAATTCACAAAATGGGACAAACACCAAATTGAGACTGCAGCAGAATTCTGCAGAAATATCCTCAGTGTACAACGTAAAACACCAAATAATGCTCGCAGAGCATTAGGCCGATACCCGCTAATTATCAAAATTCAGAAAAGAGACGTTAAATTACAACCACCTAAAAGAAAGCGATTCCCAAATCTTCCATAACAAGGCCATCACCCACAGAGACATTAGCCTGGAGAAGAGTCCCCCAAGCAAGCTCGTCCTGGTGCTCTGTTCAAAAACACAAACAGACCCCACATGGCTACAGGACAGCGACATAATTAGACCCAACCAAATCATGAGAAAACAAAAAGAGAATTACTTGACACATTGGAAAGAATTAACAAAAAAACAGACCAATTTTGATAAACTCCCATTTCTATTGAGTGGAATGTCATAATGTGCCTTCACAGCAGCAAGATGTGTTGCCACAAGAAAAGGGCAACCAGTGAAGAACAAACGCCATTGTAAATACAGCACATATTTATGTTTATTTATTTTTCCCTTTTGTACTTCCACTATTTGCACATTGATATGACACTGTTTATGGCCATAATATGACATCTGAAATGTCTCTATTCCTTTGGATCTTTTGTGTGTGTGATGTTTACTGTTCATTTTTTGTTGTTTATTTCACTGTTGTTTAAATATTTATTTCACTTGCTTTGTCAATGTAAACATATGTTTCCCATGCCAATAGAGCCCTTGAATTGAAGAGAGAGAGAGAGAGAGTAAGAGAGAGAGAGAGAGAAAGAGAGAGAGAGACAGAGAGAGACAGAGAGAGAGTAAGAGAGAGTAAGAGAGAGAGAGAGAGAGAGTAAGAGAAAGAGAAAGAGAAAGAGAGAGAGAGAGAGAGAGAGAGAGAGAGATAAAACAACATTGACATCAATATTCTCACACCTGGCTCAGACACCTGTGCTGATATAAAACTCCTATAACCACAGGTGTACTGGATAGAGTTCCATGCAGCTGGCACGGTAGCCTTCCATGGCCTGAGGTCTGACACGCTATACGGATGTACCACATTGCCCTGCCTCAGCTGCTTTAAGCCCCATAGGCTAAGGACAACACAAAAGATGTCCCAAACGGCAAAGTAGTGCACTAAATACGATAGAGAGCCATTTGGGACGCACTCACTCTCTGTCTGCTGAGAACAATCATAACCAGTCCCAAAGAGGAGACAGGGAAACCGTGCATCTCTCTAAATGATCAGCTGATATCCCTGGCATTCTAAAGAGAAGGCTGCTGCTTCACTTGGACTGACAAGGCCAGCCGGGTTTCTTACAGTTTATCGGAAATCAGTCTCCAAAAACTCATTCAACTCCGCGTTGGAAAATGAGCAGCCGTCTTCTTATTTATAACATGTCTGTATGGTCTGGCCCCCTCTCTCTTTCGTCTCTGTCTCTCTCCGTCTCTTTCTCTCTTTCTGGCGTCTCCACAGAGTCCTGTTTGTCTAGTGTTTATGTTTATTGTTTATTTACCGTCTCTCAGTCAGATGACATCTGTTGCTGTGGGGGCTTCTCGGGGCTAGTGTGTGTGTGTGTGTGTGTGTGTTCTCACATGGGGGGAGGAACAACACCAGGCCCAGGCTAGAGATTTGTTCTCCTCTGGAGGTGTTATGCTAATGGTGGGAGGGGTGAGAAGCTACAGGGAAGGGTAGTAGTGGGTGGGGGTGGTCACACACACACACACAATCACACAATCACACACACACACACACACACACACACACACACACACACACACACACACACACACACACACACACACACACACACACACACACACACACACACACACACACACACTGGTGGGAAATTAGATTCCTTTGGTCCCCCCTCTCAAAGTGCTCCTCCCCCTTCGGCTCCCATCTGCTGTGACAGAAGTAGAAGTTGAGCGTGAATGACAAACACAGTCAAACATCCACAGCCACCCGGCAGTTCATTCTAGCTCTGTGAGAGAGAATGAGAGAGTGAATGAGTGATCCCCTCCCCCCCGTGCCACCTCTCCTCGATCCGTCTCCAGAAAGCCCAGTAAAAGTGCAATAAACAGGGAATCATTTTGAAGATCTTACAAAACAATATCTTACCCTGGCTCAAATTTGAATCAGGTACTTTGAGTTGTGTCTAGCACCATTCCCTGCCCCCTCGCTATCCCTTAAGTGGATAGAGAGAAAACAATAGACATTTTCCTAGACAATTGAATTAAGCCCATATCAGGCCATGGGATCTCCATGCCAAAGAGAACACTGTTTACATGCTAATGTGATGTAGAGCCCCAGAGCTCCAGTCCCTGCAGGTGTGCATCACAAAACACTGAGGCCTCCTGTTCGTATAATAGCCCGTTTCCTCTGAGATAATGTTTTGAATAGGATTAAAATAATGAGGTATGCATTGTGTTTTCAATGACTCAATTTGACACCTGCTGTCAATGGATCCCCCTTAGGGACAGATCGAAATTATACTCAGGGGGAGGGTTGGTCTAAAAGGGGGCTCCCAAGTGGCGCAGGGGTCCAAGGCACTGCATCTTAGAGGCGTCACAACTGGCCCGTGATTGGGCGTTCCATAGGGCAGCGCACAATTGGCCCAGCGTCATCCTAGTTAAATAAAGGTTAAAAAAAATATTTTTATAGAAGGGTTGTCAAACTTTTTATTTTTGCTTTGGGGAGGGTTGGGTGTTTTTTTACTGGGTACAGGGAAGGATAGTACGTTTTTTCCCCCTCTTTTACATTCGTTCTTCTGCTTGTATTTTCCTTATAAACAATGATTTGACCTACTTTTGATATTACCCTAATAAAGTTTAGAAACATTTGTAAAGGTTTGGTACGGTGTGGCTATTATGAAGCTTTAGCTGCTGCAGGTCTATGACATGAAGGCAGTGCGCCCCGGCGCTCCAACTGACTCCGACATTTGAACCTGAGTTGAGGAAGTCTGTTTCAGGCCTACCAGACTTACTCCTATAATCTAACAATATCACGCTTATCTTTTAAGGAGATGTAAATGTGGCTCATTTGGCCAATATCCCTCATTTATTGGTGGCGCAGGCTGCGCCAGGTCGGATCTGAATGCATATGGATGTCCGTTAAATTTCGCAAATGTCCGGTAAATTAAAATCTTCCCCGTCATGTTGTCCAGCGTTAACTTTTTCTAAAGGAAACTCTGAAATGGCATATCAGTTTTATGAAGATTTTTTGAATATTCACATGAAAACCTGTCTCCAGTTGGATGGAAACCTAGCTATAGACACCCTAAAGACTCTGGCAAGTGCGCTAGGCCAGTGTCACTTTGATTTTGCATGCACATCATGGTTCACCAGCAGCTCCAAACATCTAAAAAATAAGCTACCAGCCAAACAAGCTTGTAAGAATTGTACCTAAACTCCCCCTTCATACTCATCTGGAGGTTGAGAATGTTTTTGACCTTATTCTGCAGTCCCAGTCGCTTTTAAAAATCTTTGTGTGTATATTTATTTTTTGAACTGACAAATCAAATCAACCAATCCAAACTGTGCAGCGGCCATTTGATGAATGGAAAGAGACATCTGTTACAAGACATCAAAACGTTTCATGACATTTGGAGATTGTCAAGCCAAGCCTTTGATACTGGATAAGCCTACAAAGTAGTGAGGGATGTATTTTCTGTTTGTCCAGATTGACACAGTCTATTTATTGTGGTGTTGAAAACACAAACCATGATATTGAAGTGCCCGAAGTCGTTATGCTTTGTTTATTGGTTGTGTGGTGCATTGGCACAGAAACCTGTTGGTGGAAAATTTGTTGCATATATTTTATATAATAAAATCTGATTTCCCCCCTAGCTGATCATTGCCTGCAGCCGGCTCTGATCCTAGTGTAATTAATAAACAGATAGGGGGACTGAGCTCGTCTGTGCTGGTCGGCGAACCCTTAACCTTCTGACTCGTAGCCCTGCTTGGCATCAATTGTGCCACAAAAAGTGGCAAAGTCGATATCCACGTTCATAAACACAGGGTCGCTACAGTTAGTTATTTATTTCCGGGCGTAAACATTGTTTTGAATTCATTATATGAGGGGGGGGAGGGGCTGTTCAATTTCTTTTACAGTACAGTGGGAGGGTCATGTGAAAATCTTTTAATGTTGGGGCGGGGCATGCATTTCTTTAGCACACCTTGAGTTGGACCAGCTCCTCCCCCGGGTACATTTCAATCTGTCCCTTAGCTCTCTCATTTAAAGATGATAGGAGGCGTTATTGTGAAGGATCATCATTGTTATCACACAGAACTCAGTTAGACAACACTTTGCAATAAGGTAAGCTTTGCAATGGGTTTATTATCTTGCAATGAGCATACCTGACGTTATCATTGTAAGACTTTAGTCTTCTAAATGGCACCCTACAGTCCACTTCTCTTGACGCTATGGGCTCTGGTCAAAATTTGTGCACGACATAGGGAATAGGGGGCAATTTCAGACGTACCCGTGGTATTTTCCATCAGGGCAACAGAGTGCAAAATGGAAGAGCGACTCCTGCCTTTAGTTTCCTTCCATTCTCTGACAGCGTTTGTAAGGAAACGCTCCATCTCCTCTATCTCCTTTGTCTGTGTCTGTAAAAACACTTGCCTTCTCCAGCGTCTTCCTTTCCTGTCTTTCCTGTCCTCCCTGGATATCTCATACTGCACTCTGTTTCTCTACCTCCCTCATACTGCACTCTGCTTTTCTACCTCCCTCATACTGCACTCTGCTTTTCTACCTCCCTCATACTGCACTCTGCATCTCTACCTCACTCATACTGCACTCTGCTTCTCTACCTCCCTCATACTGCACTCTGCTTCTCTACCTCCCTCATACTGCACTCTGCTTCTCCACCTCCCTCATACTGCACTCTGCTTCTCTACCTCCCTCATACTGCACTCTGCTTCTCCACCTCCCTCATACTGCACTCTGCTTCTCTACCTCCCTCATACTGCACTCTGCTTCTCTACCTCCCTCATACTGCACTCTGCTTCTTCACCTCCCTCATACTGCACTCTGCTTCTCTACCTCCCTCATACTGCACTCTGCTTCTCTACCTCCCTCATACTGCACTCTGCTTCTCTACCTCCCTCATACTGCACTCTGCTTCTCTACCTCCCCCATACCGTACTCAGCTTCTCTACCTCCCTCATACCGCACTCTGTTTCTCTACCTCCCTCATACTGCACTCTGATTCTCTACCTCCCTCATACTGCACTCTGCTTCTCTACCTCCCTCATACTGCACTCTGCTTCTCTACCTCCCTCACACTGCACTCTGCTTCTCTACCTCATTCACACTGCACTCTGCTTCTCTACCTCCCTCATACTGTACTCTGCTTCTCTACCTCCCTCATACTGCACTCTGCTTCTCTACCTCCCTCATACTGCACTCTGCTTCTCTACCTCCCTCATACTGCACTCTGCTTCTCTACCTCCCTCATACTGCACTCTGCTTCTCCACCTTCCTCATACTGCACTCTGCTTCTCTACCTCCCTCATACTGCACTCTGCTTCTCTACCTCCCTCATACTGCACTCTGCTTCTCTACCTCCCTCATACTGCACTCTGCTTCTCCACCTCCCTCATACTGCACTCTGCTTCTCTACCTCCCTCACACTGCTTCTCTACCTCCCTCACACTGCACTCTGCTTCTCTACCTCCCTCATACTGTACTCTGCTTCTCTACCTCCCTCATACTGCACTCTGCTTCTCTACCTCCCTCATACTGCACTCTGCTTCTCTACCTCCCTCATACTGCACTCTGCTTCTCTACCTCCCTCATACTGCACTCTGCTTCTCCACCTCCCTCATACTGCACTCTGCTTCTCCACCTCCCTCATACTGCACTCTGCTTCTCCACCTCCCTCATACTGCACTCTGCTTCTCTACCTCCCTCATACTGCACTCTGCTTCTCTACCTCCCTCATACTGCACTCTGCTTCTCTACCTCCCTCATACTGCCCTCTGTTTCTCTACCTCCCTCATACTGCACTCTGTTTCTCTACCTCCCTCATACTGCACTCTGCTTCTCTACCTCCCTCATACTGCACTCTGCTTCTCCACCTCCCTCATACTGCACTCTCTGCAGATCTGATTTCAAATGTTGTATGCCTCCTGGAATTCCTAAAAACGTTTCTGCTCTCTTCCCCCCAACCCCAATCCCGTCTTCCTCTAGTTGTGTAACACTTTGTGTGATTTTATGGACATCTGGCAGGGATGGAAGATATGCATGTCTCCTTCTGGGAGAAAAAAAATAGATGATCAGCTTGTGTAACACAAGCTAAACTACTCAGTTACAACTGATGCACGATAAATACACAAAATGCAATCATGAATCCAAATACTGTCATAGCAATCATCATTTTCATTGGATTGAGAAAGAGTTAAGATAATGGAAGAGAGGTGGGAGTAAAGACGAAGCAATAGAGAGGATGAGAAAATAGACAAGACAGCGATTGAGTGTGGGGGGGGGGCATAAGCCAGTGAGAGACCATTTATCTATAACCCAGTGGTTGATAGCTGGCAAGGCGGCGCGGAGGGAAAGGTCGTGGTGCTGGGGGGAGTCTGTCCCTGTGGAGAGGGGGTCAGTGTGGATGCTGTGAGGGCTTGACCACGCTGTGGGACCAGACCTCCGCTCCCAGACCCAGAGCATATGGTCCCTCTCACCGCTGCCCACAGGACCGTTCACACACACACGCCTGGAAGTCACATGTGCTAAGCAAGCAACTGTTACTGAGTGAGGCAGCCAGGGTTCAAGTTCACCATCCCAGGCCCTTCCTCTACGGTTCTCTGGGTTCGTATTGCTTTAGCCTGACTGGTTGGATCCGGTCTAGTGCTGTGTGAGTGTAGAGGTCCCCCAATGCCTAGTGACACCTCAGCCAGAGGGCAACTTAAACGGGCCAAATGTGAAAGTGTTTGAGTAGGGAAGTTGAAGGGTTGGACACCTAGGAATACTCATAGGATGTTTGTCAGGGGGGAAGATGGTGTTTGGGCATGGATCATCCCCATACATTGTCTTGCCTTCAAAAGGAGGCTGAGGGTGTGAGGTGGATTAGGGGCTGTTGAATGTAGGAAGCAGCTGCCAATAATCAGTTAGGGACATGTCAGTTAGTGGTGGCTCACTAAGCATAGTAAATCACATTAGATCAACATTAGTTTGTTAGACTAGGTTTATGTTACATAGTAACACATACATCCCCCATTCTAGAGAACAGCTTGTTTGAATAGGAGTCTTACCTCACCGTCACGGTTGGCTGTTTGATTCTCGGTCTTTGTTGTAGTTATAGGACCATTTTGTCTTTGTTGGCTGTAAACTGATCGAGAGCTGGCTCAGAAATACTACAGGCTTCATGGCACAGAGTGATGACAAGCTAGCTAGGTGTCATGTGCCCGAGCCGGGGGTTTGGCACCTCAGTCCCCTGTACTTGTCACACCTCCCGGTGAACTGGCAAAGTTCAACTGGCAAACGCAACACTTCCATTGGGATAAGTTTCTGCTCAAATAAACGCAATGTACCCTCTCCATCTGTGTGTGTGTGTGTGTGTGTGTGTGTGTGTGTGTGTGTGTGTGTGTGTGTGTGTGTGTGTGTGTGTGTGTGTGTGTGTGTGTGTGTGTGTGTGTGTGTGTGTGTGTGTGTGTGTGTGTGAACTTCTCGATAAAACTGTCAGCATAACAACCACCTGTGTACCAGTGCGGTCTCAAGGGGACGACATGCATAGCTTGCAGTGTCCCCTAGTGGCCAACAGATACAGTGCCCTCAGATGATGGGAGGGAACAGCTTCATTTAGGGTAAAGCCTCGCTCGGGGGATGAAGTTCCCTTAAGTACAGATGTAGGATTAGCTCCCCCTCCCCCAATCCTAACCATAACCATTAGTGGGGGAAAATGCAAAACTGACCCCAGATCAGCATCTAGGCCCTAAGGGCACCTTACTCCTTAACCCTCAGACTAGGGAGTTAACGCAGGACATGTGAGAATGGATCTCTCTTGCTTCTCACGGAGACTCTGTAAGTAAACATAACATTGCCCCATATTTCTACTCAATTGCCTCTCCCCTTGCTCTCCGTCTCTCCCTCTGGGGTGACCTGGTGTCTATTCGTTAAGTATGAAACCTAATACTGTACATGAGAGCCAACCAGTGGGGATAGTGTTGTGAAATGGGATTATGACAGAAGAGGAAGTCAGAGTTGTTCATCACCTGGACATGTCTTATTTTACACGGTTATGCAACTTTTACCACCCCCCCCCCCACCCCCCCCACGCACACCTTTCTCTCTGCCCTCTCGCTATCTATGTCTCACACACACACAGATGTGCACACACACAACGCACGTGAACACACAACGCACGCACGCACACACACCTTTCTCTCCCCCCTCTATCTCTCTCACACACACAAAGATGCACACACACACACACACACACACATTCCGTCTTGTGCCAGCCCAGTCTTGTGTCTTCAGTTTGTTTTACAGTTATACTAGAGTTAAAACATGGGGTAGTGGTAGATTACATACCAGCTGAGGCCCTGCAGCAGCCAGTCTTCAGGAGGTCCAGGCTTGCAGTCTTAGAGGAGAGATGGTCAGTGGGATGATAATAGATGGAGTCTGTACGACTGGAGGAGCCTCTTAGGAATGTAGTAACTTCACAAAACAACACGGTTGCCATGCTACAAAAGTCATGAGAGAAAGTTCATGAGAGAAAAGGGGAGGATGACAGGAAGGACAAAAGCCATTTACAACAATATACACTACATCGACCAATGCTCGTCGAACATCTCATTCCAAAATCCACTCTACTGGGAAGGCTTTACACTAGATGTTGGAACATTGCTGCAGGGACTTGTGTCCATTCAGTCTCGAGCATTAGGGCTGGCTTGCAGTCGGCGTTCCAATTCATCCCAAAGGTGTTCGATGGTGTTGAAGTCAGGGCTCTGTGCAGGCCAGTCAAGTTCTTCCACACCGATCTCAACAAATAATTTCTGTATGGACCTCGCTTTGAGCACAGGGACATTGTCATGCTGAAACAGGAAAGGCCTTTCTCCAAACTGTTGCCACAAAGTTGGAAGCACAGAATCGTCTAGAATGTAATTGTATGCTGCAGCGTTAAGATTTCCCTTCACTAGAACTAAGGGGCCCGAACCATGAAAAACAGCCCCAGACCATTATTCCTCCTCCACCAAACTTTACAGTTGCCACTATGCATTGCGGCAGATAGCGTTCTCATGGCATCCGCCAAACACAGATTAGTCCGTCGGACTGCCAGATGGTGAAGCGTGCGTGACTCATCGCTCCAGAAAACATGTTTCCACTGCTCCAGAGTCCAATGGTGGCGAGCTTTACACCCCACCAGCCGGCACTTGGCATTGCGCATGGTGATCTTAGGCTTGTGTGCGGCACCTCGGCCATGGAAACCCATTTCATGAAGCTCCCAACGAACAGTTATTGTGCTGACGTTGCTTCCAGAGGCAGTTTGGAACTCGGTAGTGAGTGTTGCGACTGAGGACAGATTTTTACGTGCTTCAGCACTCTGCGGTTCCGTTCTGTGAGCTTGTGTGGCCTACCACAGCGTGGCTGAACCGTTGTTGCTCCTAGACGTTTCCACTTCACAATAACAGCACTTACAGTTGACCGGGTCAGCTCTAGCAGGGCAGAAATTTGACTAACTGACTTGTTGGAAAGGTGGCATTCTATGACGGTGCCACGTTGAAAGTCACTGAGCTCTTCAGAAAGGCCATTCTGCTGCCAATGTTTGTCTTTAGAGATTGCATGGCTTTGTGCTCGATTTTAGACACCTGAAATAGCCGAATCCACTCATTTGAAGGGGTGTCCACATACTTTTGTATATATAGTGTAGCTTGTTAGAGAAGACAATAAACGAAATATGATATGTAGACCTGCAGGCAGTTCTAAATGTATATATCAGAAAATAACACACAATACTGCAACATTTATTGACTCACACACTCCTTCACTCATTCTCCCGAAAAACACACACACACACATTTTAAAGGCAAGCTGCACCCAAGTGTAGGACAATTTAAGAGTGGACATCACAAGATTGCCGAAAAATACGCTATATGGGGTGTTAAGGAGGAAGTTTCACGGTACAATACAACATGAATTACAGTGTACACGCAACGCAACAGTGTACACACAAGCGTCACAGTCATTCTGTTGCAGGGATACCCACCTGCATGATGTGCAAAAGAACAATCATGGTTCACAAGGACCTGATTAATATAAGAGGTATATAATATATGCATGTTTTGGCAGTACAAAATAAAACACTCATCTGCAAAACAAACCCATCGTCATCATTGAATCTCAGTGTACATTTAGGAGGAGGCAGAGAGAGCATTGTGAGTCCAGGGAGACGCTCTGAGAAGGAGAGGGAGGAGAGAGGAAGCAGGAGGAGGTGGTTTAGCAGGAGGAAGATGTTAAGGAGTTCTGAGCTTCCTGACATTTCTCTTAGACGTTGCGTAGCTTTCCGTTGCCACCAACAACAGACGTCGGGTCTCAGATAGAGAGTATATACAGTACATACAGTACTTCTGACGTCATCTAATATGTGATATACCAGGTACCATTCAACCCCTCCCTCTTCTCTCCTGTCTTCTTACAACATGGGAACTCTGACTGAGGAATGCTGGGTGGAGTCAGGAGCAGAGGTTGGTGGAGGACGCTGGTGGTGTAGGTAAGTGTTGTGTGTGTGTGTGTGAAGCCTCATGCCTCTCCATCTTGATCAGATGGTGGTCTAGCCTGCAGGCAGGGCTAGGGGCCTGGGGTTAGGGGGTTAGAGGTCCATTATCACCAGCACTTAGCCAAGGGCACCAGCTGGGACGGTCTGATCCTTCGACTGGGACTGAAGATATCCTTCACCTCTGTCTCCAGCTTCACTCCGGGGACCTTGAAGACTGATACAGCTGAGAAAGGGGGGGAGGTAGAGAGAGGGAGGGGGGGGGGGTAGAGAGAGAAAGACAGATATAGAAGGAGAGAGAGAGAGAGAGAGAGAGAGAGAGAGAGAGAGAGAGAGAGAGAGAGAGAGAGAGAGAGAGAGAGAGAGAGAGAGAGAGAGAGAGAGAGAGAGTCAGACAACTCTTACGGCTTCACATCATTACAAAGTCAGGTGGAAAAGTTCCTCGGCCAGCTCACCAACAGTAACAAAAAGATAAACATCTCCCACACTAACTCCCGGAGAAGCCTTATAGGGCAGTTGGTCTGACAGATACCGATCATGGCAGCTCAGACAGCTTAGAGCCTAAACGCCACCACGCCCCCCTTACAGACTTACTGGCTACTAGCTGGGACGCGATCAAAGGGGCCTCTCATAGGCACCTGGTGTTGGGTGTGGTCGTGTACAGTCCAGCTAGAGCCCCATCCCTAACAACTACAATGACTTCTCTTCCCAACACTTGATGCTGCTCGCCACTCTTCCAGTTATTTTGTGATACATTGTGTGAAGGTAAAAGGGCTACTCATTACTACTGGTCTGTTTCTAGGCCTTCTCCCTTCTGCCCTGCCGAGACCTTGGCATCATTAAAAGAACTTTGTTCATCCTGGTGAGAACCTTCTCTCCCCACGCTCTTTCGCTTCTTAGTTGCTCTCTCTCTCGCTCTCTCTCGCTCCCTATTCTCCTTCTCCTCTCTGTTCATTGATGTCTCTCCCCTACGGTCTATTCTCCCTGTCTGGGATGCCATGCAGAGGACTAGTAGTAATGATGGCTCATTATCGAAAGAGCAGAGTGTGTGTGTGTGTGTGTGTTCAACTATACTTGTGGGGATAGTAAACAAACAAAAATTTGATAAACTGGGGAAATTTTGTTGGTGGGAGATCAAATGTGTTCGGTTTTGGGTTAGGGTTAGGGTAAGGGTTAGGGGTTAAGGAAAATAGAATTTCGAATGGGACTGAATGGTATGTCCCCACAAGGTTAGTTGCGCAAGACTGTGTGTGTGTGTGTGTGTGTGTGTGTGTGTGTGTGTGTGTGTGTACGCTCCCGCGCATGCATCTCCCAGCATGTGTGTGTAGGACACATTCAGCTGGAAGCCTACTGCTTGACCATATCAGACACTGTATCCCCTGAGGTTTTGTTCCTATCTAATACATTCCTCCATTTCACTAATATCTATCCCTGTACTCTTCTTCTGTTCACTGAATATTATTTCTACGGCCTGGAAAAACACATCTATGTTCAAACCGAACCAGGCAGACTGTCAGCGCGATANGGTCTATTCTCCCTGTCTGGGATGCCATGCAGAGGACTAGTAGTAATGATGGCTCATTATCGAAAGAGCAGAGTGTGTGTGTGTGTGTGTGTTCAACTATACTTGTGGGGATAGTAAACAAACAAAAATTTGATAAACTGGGGAAATTTTGTTGGTGGGAGATCAAATGTGTTCGGTTTTGGGTTAGGGTTAGGGTAAGGGTTAGGGGTTAAGGAAAATAGAATTTCGAATGGGACTGAATGGTATGTCCCCACAAGGTTAGTTGCGCAAGACTGTGTGTGTGTGTGTGTGTGTGTGTGTGTGTGTGTGTGTGTGTACGCTCCCGCGCATGCATCTCCCAGCATGTGTGTGTAGGACACATTCAGCTGGAAGCCTACTGCTTGACCATATCAGACACTGTATCCCCTGAGGTTTTGTTCCTATCTAATACATTCCTCCATTTCACTAATATCTATCCCTGTACTCTTCTTCTGTTCACTGAATATTATTTCTACGGCCTGGAAAAACACATCTATGTTCAAACCGAACCAGGCAGACTGTCAGCGCGATAGACAGACAGGTGGAGAGAGACTTCAAATGCAACTTTGCTTACTTATACATCCACTTTCCTGATGTATATCTGTTTAGCCACCCGAGAGCTGTGGAGACAGTCTGATCTCTTCAAAGGAGCCATCTGTGCTCACAGTAGGAAGCTCGTGTCTTTAATCATGCGTCGGATGGGTAGACTGTTTAAGTGACAAACTGCACTGGAGTTTAGTGCAACGGAGTGTCAATCTCTCTCACCGGCAGGGAGAAACAGAGAATATTGATGGGGGGGGGGGGGGAGTCAGAGGAGGGAAATATATGCGCATGAATACGCACGCGCACGTACAAGCACATGCTTAGTCTCCAACATGTGTACACACACACAGAGACAAACACACACACACCACATTATGCATCACTTGACTGTCAATGCTGTGACAAAACACACATATTCTTATTGCATAGATATATTGATATGTTATGTGTTTCATTGAGGTGGAGTGACACATACATACACTCACTGTCTCGTAGCTGCATGATGGGGGGCGGTAGCGTGTTGAAATAGGGGTGCTGCAGTGCATCCTGGGCCGAGATGCGGTCTCGTGGGATGGTGATCAGAATCTGCTGGGCCAGGTCCTCTGTCTTGTAGGGCAACTTGGACAGTCTGAGGGGGAAGCAGAGGGGACTATAAGAGATACACACACAACCCCCAATAGATACACATACTTTATGTAAATGATTTTACATCCATAACCATTAGACATATAACAACAACCCAGCCACACTTCTCAGTCATTTGCATTAATTCAAGTCAATTTTCCCCACTGGCGTGCATAGCTCTACCCCACGCGCAGCCTACCCCCCCCCCCCCCCCCCCCCCCCCCCTGCTTTGTGTGCCTCCTCGCTGTCCTACTGAAGTAACTTTTATCTCAAAATGTAATTATCTGCTATTTCTGTGTGTGTTTTTCTGACAGTGTCCATGTATTTAGAGAAAAGAGCATTTGGTCCCAACAGGGGGTCTAGTTAATTAAATCCATGGCTAGAACAAGAGAGAGAGGGGGAGATGGGTGGGGGAGAGACCAACTCCCATTCATCCGTCTTGAAAAGACCTGCATTAAAAATCACACCATAACTCCCCTGAGTCTCTCTGTGTCTCTCTGTCTCTCTGTCTCTCTGTCTCTGTGTCTCTGTGTCTCTGTGTCTCTGTGTCTCTCTGTGTCTCTCTCTCTCTCTCTCTCTCTCTCTCTCTCTCTCTCTCTCTCTCTCTCTCTCTCTCTCTCTCTCTCTCTCTCTCTCTCTCTCTCTCTCTCTCTCATGTGCTGTGCAGCAGGACTGACTTTGATGACCATGAGGACTCTCTCTTTCTTATCTCCCGTTCTCTCTCTCTCTTTCTCTCCCTTCCTCACTGTCTCTCATTTAAATCCTTTAGATCCATATTCCTAGTAATGTGTTTCCCTATTTCAGAGTGATTTTTTTTCAGACAAGACTGCATTAGTGTGCTACAGACTGTTGAGTGGGTCTCATATTTGTTATGACAGCGAGTCAGAGACTACCCCAGACATCCTCTCTCTCCCATAACCCGACTGTGTGTGTGTGCATGTGTGTGTATGTGCCTGTGTGTGTGTGTGTCTGCCCCCCCCCCCCCCCCCTGTGGGCTGGTACAGGAGCAGAGCTGTGTTGGGTCAGATGTCACCATGATGGTTGGAAGGGGGAGGAAGGCGGGAGGAGGGGAGGAGACACGCCTGGTCAGACAAAGAATCTCCTGTTACCACAGGGCTAACTGCCCACCTCTGCAGCCCCCCCCCCCCCTCCCCTCCCCCCCTCCCCCTCCCCAGCCGGAGGCAATGGAATGGGCAAACACACACGGCCGTCCAAAACGGAGTAGTTCCATACCCTACACTATGTACACATGTATCCAAACTCTACCTCTACAGTCACTTATATGCTGGAGCGGAATACTATTTGTATCAAATGTTCACATTTGCAGGTTGCTGAGATACATTAGACAAACGTTCACAAACTCATAGTGCTGGCAGAACACTGAGCAAACTGATTTCACCGTACCTTTTCCAAACATTCCTGAATTGCTGGGGCTCACATGGTTGAAACCATTCTGTAGGAAGAGGAGAACAGCACAAGCAGGTTAGTTAGGAAATGTTTGGCCTGCAACTATGGCTGCAAAGGCATGCAAGATGGAACAGTGAGGTGGGTCAGCCCACAGGACACAAAAAAAAACAAAATATCTGTGTAAACTTACGGTAAAGTAGTCCTTGTTCTCTTTGATGATTAATGCTACAGCTAGGGTATCCTGGCGGCCAGACTAAGTGAAACATGCTTTGGCACTACTGATCGCAATTTGTGGTTTCTGAGCCCTGGCGTAGAGTTTTAATGAGAGTGTTTTAACGGTTGGATAGCCGGTGCTTTGGACAGCCCCGATGCTCCATGATGAATTAATAGTGAACCGTGGAGATTGAACTGTTTGAAATAAAAACACATTTAAAAAAAAAAAAAAAGAAGAAATGTATGCACTCAGTCTCTCCTGCAGGGCGCAACGGAGCATAAACAAACACACATTTTTAGACAAGCATTCTATATAGTATAGGCTAGCTATCACTTTCCCCTGGCCAGTCAGGTCACTGAAGGAATATTTTCCCTATATTTTCCCTCTTCCCTTCTTGGCCTCTCCCTATTCTGTGCTGGCCACCCGCTCTGCCCTTCTGAAAGCTGCCCAGGCCTTTATCTATTGGTCCATTCAGCTCCCACATCTGGAGAGACCCAGTGCTGCCAGCAGCAGTCAGGGGGCCAGGTAGGGAGCTAGCCAGGTGGGAGAGAGGGGGAGAGGGGATGGGGAGAGGAGGAAATACCTAGGGTCATGCCCACACAAGGACAACCAACATGGGTGTCCTAAAACACCACAGTAACATGCATGTGCACACGCCTGCACTCACTCACTCGCTCTCACACACACACACACACCACCCCCCCACTGCTGTTTTCCCCTTATATCAGCTCATTCTCCACCCCAAACACAGCGGATTGGTACAATATGTCGGAGTCTATAGCTGTCAGACACAGAGGTTCCAAGTCCAGACATTCTTCATGCCCAGATTGCACCCCCCCTCCCCACACAGACAAGGCAGAGAAAGCTGTCTGGCTCACCCTCCTGTGTGTGTGTGTGTGTGTGTGTGTGTGTGTGTGTGTGTGTGTGTGTGTGTGTGTGTGTGTGTGTGTGTGTGTGTGTGTGTGTGTGTGTGTGTGTGTGTGTGTGTGTGTGTGTGGGCGTGTGTGCGTGGGCGTGTGTGTGTGCGTGTACACCAGAGCATGTGAGCGGAGTTGAGCGGTTGAAAATCCCGCTCATCGCTGGAGTTGGTGCTTGCACACAGTCCCGGCGCTCCATGTGCTTTCATACTGCTCAGCTAAAAACCGCTCCGGGCTCACAGGGGAAAACAAACTGCCACGCCAAATTCACTCCATTCATTCAAATCCCAATTTAACCAACACCCATCTATTTCCGTGGCTACCTGGACCTACCAATTGGTTTTTAAAGTACTGAAACCAAACCATATGGATTTGAATGAAAACTATGTTGAATAAACACGAAAAGGTGAATGTAAGAATGTCATATTAAACAGCATATAAACACTCTAAATAGGTCAGGAGACAGACAGGAAGCGTAAGAAGGAACGGAAATGAATTACTCAGGCTATATCATTTCTATTATGTCAATGCTATAGTCTACAAAGAAATACATTGTGAAGCATTTGTGAGTGCGACACAATAGGCTAGTAGGGACATAAAGGGCTTTAAACCACATTTCCTTGTATTAAATCATCATAATCTACATATTGTGCATATAGGCTGTGACTAAAAAGGAAAGCATTTTTAGAATTCATGTTTAGAAACATGAGTTTGGCCAGTCTGTGGTTCCAGGCTCATGTGATGGTGCCTGGAGAGCCGGCCAGCAGCAGAGAATATCCTCCCCACACTTGCAGGACAGTTGCGGATGCTAAACACCCTTTTGGCCCTTCTTGCCAGGTTGGGCAGAGACGCTGAGTTGGGTTTTATTTTTCTATAGGTCGGCCTAAAGGTTTTTTAGGCAAAATAACAAAATGAAAACGGAAGCTCCTTGAACGTGGGAATATGCCAGGCCCGTTGGGCCAAAATCAATTATGGCCTATTTTATAGATAATAGAAAGAAAATGAACAAAACGTTTAAGTTTAGAAATAGTTTGCTACAATGACACACTTAGTTATCTACCCGCCTATTTCCTTTCTTTTAGCAGGTGCACATAGCATGCTTTTGGGATACGTGTCTTTTCAGATTCCACAAGGATTCTTTAGTTGTGGACACTAAATCATCGCACTCCCTCTCTTGCTCTTGGTCCTCATCTTTGTAAGTCACCTTGATTTAGCAGCTGTGTGTTTTATCAGTTTCTTTATGAACATATTTAGTGAACTCGACAGTAGAAAAAAGCAAGGGACTATAGCAGCACACACGCAGACTACAAATGCATGCTGGGACGGGCCTGCCTTGAGCTCACAACGTGAGTGCTATTGGAACAAAATTGGAGCGGGCGAGAAGACCGACGCTCCAGCCTTTAAAAATCTTACTCTACGCTCCAGTCAAATTGGGCACACTCTGCTCCTCGCTCCAATCCAGCTCCACTCCGCTCACATACTCTAGTGTGTACAAGCATCTGCCTGTCTCGTCTGTCTTCTCATCTCCAACCTCACTGCTCTGTTTGCTTTACACATATTTTATACAAAACGTTCTCCATCTTTTTGACTTCCAGACCTTTCTACTAGCCCATCTTCTCTCAGCATCTCATCGCCCCCAACCAATGTCAGAGCCCTTATTGAACTGCATGGGGCAGCACAGACAGGACCCACTGTGTAGTTTGGAGATTCATCTATGCATTTATTCAGCACTTATGTTTATTTATTAATGTTTGCTGAGGAACTTTAAGACTTTAACAGTCTGAGGTTTTGAATTCCTATGGGTCTTGTAGGGGAGGAATTAGCAGAGACAGAGAGTAACCCATATTTTCTGCAACGCAACACACGCACACACACACACACACACACACACACACACACACACACACACACACACACACACACACACACACACACACACACACACACACACACACACACACACACACACACACACACACACACACACACACACACACACACACACACAGTCTTGTATAACTAACCTTGTGGGGAGACACAATTCAGTCCTTCAAAATGCTATTTTCCCTAACCCTAATGCCAAATTTCCCAAACCTTAATGCCAAAACCTAATCTTAACCCCAAAATGTAACCTTAAACATAACCCTAG
This sequence comes from Salvelinus fontinalis, assembly GCF_029448725.1. NCBI lineage: Eukaryota > Metazoa > Chordata > Actinopteri > Salmoniformes > Salmonidae > Salvelinus > Salvelinus fontinalis. Next base: position 49,674,646 of record NC_074671.1, on the reverse strand, counting down.
CTCCTAACCCTAATTCTAACCCTAACACTAATTCTAACCTTAACCCTTAACCCCATAGGAATAGCATTTTAACTTGTGGGGACTAACAAAATGTCCCGTTGGACAAATGTTTGTTTGTTTACTATTCTTGTATAGTATAGTATAGTTAAACACACACACACACACACACACACACACACACACACACACACACACACACACACACACACACACACACACACACACACACACACACACACACACACACACACACACACACACAGTCAGCTGTGAAACATGTCACCCTCAAACTCCCTTTGTAGACCATTACTGGACGAGTGGGAAGACAAGCTGACTCAGGTTCAACTCAGCATGAGGTTTAAATCTCAGGGTTGGATGGAAGAGTATAAAAGACTGACAAGTACACACATCTGGGTATGGTGTCATTGAGCATGGTTTACAAGGTGAAAGTGAGAGATCAGTATAGGTGAGTCAGAAGAGTAGAGCTCTGTCCAAAACCACACCGTCTGGAGGTCCATTTGAAGGTCTTCCTCGTTCCTGACATCATTCTCTCTCAGACCAAAGAGTTAACTCCCACACATAGCCTTCGCACGGACTCCTCTCGCAGGTGTCTTTGTCAGCCACACGCCATGCATCTCAACTCTCTTAAACCACAGTGCATTAGAAAGAGCTAAAATACTCTCTTCCCACAGCCGTCTTAAATGCCACGAGTCTGGAAAGCAAAAGCAGCACTATAGACCAACAGGCCCACAGTCCCATACAACCCCAGTGAAAATGTATCTCGTTGACTTCTTCTACCCCCTAGTGGTTAGGGATGAGCCACACAGCAAACCACGAGTCTAGTCTGCTGTGGTGTCGAGCTTTATTAAGTGTGTAGATTACCCAGACTAATCCCAAACTAATCCCTCCCTGACCCTTGTCTGACCCAATGGGAATGACTGTATTTTCTCAGTAGCACATGGATTGGATTATTGTAATGGTCATGAGGGAGGAGGAGGAGGATGAAAGGGAGGAAGAGGTTCTGACCTGGTCTGAAGTTGGGCAGCTCGTTCACTCCTGGCCACGACTCCTCAGTCGGGACCCCTACGACCTGGAGACAGACAGAAAGGGTCCAGAGTGAGCCATCAACCGCCATCTCTACTAGTTTTTATGGATCTACACTCTTAGAAAAAAGGCTTCCAAAGGGGTTCTTCGTCTGTCCCCATAGGAAAACACTTTTTGGTTCCAGGTAGCACTCTTTGGGTTCCAGGTAGAACCTTTTTGGGGTTCAATGAAGAACCCGCTGTAGAAAGGTTCTACCTGGAACCAAAAATTGGTTCTCCAATGGGAACAGTCAAAGAACCCGTTAAGCTTCTAGATAGCACCTTTTTTTCTAAGAATGTAGAGAGGATGATACCATTGAAAAGAGTGAAAGGGGGATCCTACTCACAGCCCATATTTTCTGCAGCTGCTCAAAGACGTCTGCCACCCCTGGAAAGGCTGGCGTCCCCTGAAGCATCTCAATGAAGATGCAACCAGCTCCCCTGGAAGACAACACAGGTTTAAGGGAGTCATTTAATAATCAGTGAAAAAAGAGAGATGGACGGCACATCTTTCTTCAGTACGTCATAATCGGCACAATAAGTGAACTCATTTGGTAAAAACTAAAAAGGTAGGTTTTGTATCCTAAGCAGTCTATTTATAGAGGGCAAAACATAGCATAGAAAAAGGGGATGAATTCAAAAACGTATCCTTGGTCAAATATTAAAACCTTCCGAAATATACAACACGAAGCAAATACCTGGGTTATGGCCAACCCATTTGATTATTGCTGTTAAAATACTAACCCTTTTGATACATTTCTCTTTGTATTCAAAGACCTTAAACAACATGTGGTCCCAATCTTTTCTATTTGGAAAGGTCAAATAAAAACATGCCCAGATATCATTAACATTAATGCACAGGATGGTTTATACCAACGCTTATGCTATTCATTAGTACAAAATTATTTTAACTCTGGGGGGAAATAATATTTTGCTTTGGAGAGCAACTAAAACATTTGTTTTTCAGTACGGCACCAAAACATCGTTAGACAAAGGCCAAGAGGTTAAACTCTTCTGAACACGCAACATTCTCTGAGCAAACCTGAGGTAACTCACTCTGTAGGAGTACTAATGGCAACACTAATGGCAGCTACTCCTAAACCACCACTGACGCCACGTTCAAAACAACTGAGAACTAGGAAACCTCCGACTTCAGTGCGTTCAAGACAACTGGGAACTAGGAAATCTCCGACTTCAGTGCGTTCAAGACAACTGAGAACTAGGAAATCTCTGACTTCAGTGCGTTCAAGACAACTGGGAACTAGGAAATCTCCGACTTCAGTGCGTTCAAGACAACTGGGAACTCTGAAAAAAACCCAGCTCAGACTAGGAAAAATGACATCATGATTTGACCTAGGTTTTCTCCCAGAGTTCCCAGTTGTCTTGAAAGCACCATGACACAGTGGTCTAAGTAGTTATGCAGTCTCTAGAACAGTATGGGCACGGTCCAGTGGTATTCTGGTGTTATTCTGGTTCAATGCTGGCACAGCCAGAAGAGGACTGGCCACCCCTCATAGCTTGGTTCCTCTCTAGGTTTCTTCCTAGGTTCTGGCCTTTCTAGGGAGCCTATCCTAGCCACCGTGCTTCTACACCTGCATTGCTTGCTGTTTGGGGTTTTAGGCTGGGTTTCTGTACAGCACATTGAGATATCAGCTGATGTAAGAAGGGCTTTATAAATACATTTGATTTGGTGGGTTCAGATCTGGCTGTCCAGTGGGAAAAGCTGATTGAAATGACAGTATTGCAACCTTGCCTGCAGGGTGGTTGGTTATGGAGGATTTTCAGACCCTGTCCAGATATGTCCAAATATGTCCAGTCCACTCACCAGATGTCCAGAGCAGTGGAGTAATCACTGGAACCCAGGAGGACATCAGGAGGTCGATACCACAGAGTCACCACCTCAGACGAATAGGTCTGGCACGGGATGGACTTGGACCGGGCCAGCCCTAGTAGATACAGACGGAACCATATAGTTATAACATGCATACAATACCACACATAACATACATATCACATCAAATGTTATTTGTCACATGCACATGGCTAGCAGATGTTAATGTGAGTGTAGCGAAATGCTTGTGCTTATAGTTCCGACAGTGCAGTAATATCTAACAAGTAATCTAACAATTCCCCAACAACTACCTAATACACACAAAAGGGTGAATGAGAATATGTACATGTAAGTATATGGATGAGCGATGGCTGAGCGGCATAGGCAAGGTGCAGTAGATGGTATAAAACACAGTATATACAGTTGAAGTCGGAAGTTTGCATTCACCTTGGCCAAATACATTTAAACTCAGTTTTTCACAATTCCTGACATTTAATCCTAGTAAAAATTCCCTGTCTTAGGGAAAAACAGCTTCTATCTCAAGGCCATCAGACTGTTAAATGGCCATCACCACATTGAGTGGCTGCTTTGTCACCACATTGAGTGGCTGCTGCCAACATACTGACTCAAATCTCTAGCCACTTTAATAATAAAAAATTGGATGTAATAAATGTATCACTAGTCACTTTAAGCAATGCCACTTTATGTAATGTTTACATACCCTCCATTTCTCATCTCATATGTACAGTCGAAGTCGGAAGTTTACATACACCGTGGCCAAATACATTTAAACTCAGATTTTCACAAATCCTGACATTTAATCCTAGTAAAAATTCCCTGTCTTAGGTCAGTTAGGATCACCACTTTATTTTAAGAATGTGAAGTGTCAGAATAATAGAAGAGAGAATGATTTATTTCAGCTTTTATTTCTTTCATCACATTCCCAGTGGGTCAGAAGTTTACATACACTCAATTAGTATTTGGTAGCATTGCATTTAAATTGTTTAACTTGGGTCAAACATTTCGGGTAGCCTTCCACAAGCTTCCCACAATAAGTTGGGTGAATTTTGGCCCATTATTCCTGACAGAGTTGGTGTAACTGAGTCAGGTTTGTAGGCCTTCTTGCTCGCACACGCATTTTCAGTTCTGCCCACAAATTTTCTATATGATTGAGGTCAGGGCTTTGTGGTGGCCACTCCAATACCTTGACTTATTTGTCCTTAAGCCATTTTGCCACAACTTTGGAAGTATGCTTGGGGTCATTGTCCATTCGGAAGACCCATTTGCGACCAAGCTTCAACTTCCTGACTTATATCTTGAGATGTTGCTTCAATATATCCACAGAATTTTCTTTCCTCATAATTGCATCTATTTTGTGAAGTGCACCAGTCCCTCCTGCAGCAAAGCACCCCCACAACATGATGTTGCCACCCCCGTGCTTCACGGTTGGGATGATGTTCTTCGGCTTGCAAGCCTCCCCCTTTTTTCTCCAAACATAACGATGGTCATTATGGCCAAACAGTTCTATTTTTGTTTCATCAGACCAGAGGACATTTCTCCAAAAAGTACGATCTTTGTCCCCATGTGCAGTTGCAAACCGTAGTCTGGCTTTTTTATGGCGGTTTTGGAGCAGTGGCTTCTTCGTTTCTGAGCGGCCTTTCAGGTTATGTCGATATAGAACTCGTTTTACTGTGGATATAGATACTTTTGTACCTGTTTCCGCCAGCATCTTCACAAGGTCCTTTGCTGTTGTTCTGGGATTGATTTGCCCTTTTCGCACCAAAGTACGTTCATCTCTAGGAGACAAAACTCTTTTCTGAGCGGTATGATGGCTGCGTGGTCCCATGGTGTTTAAACTTGCGTACTATTGTTTGTACAGATGAACGTGGTACCTTCAGGCATTTGGAAATTGCTCCCATGGATGAACCAGACTTGTGTGATTTCTTTTGATTTTCCCGTGATGTCAAGCAAAAAGGCACTGAGTTTGAAGGTAGGCCTTGAAATACATACACAGGTACACCTCCAATTGACTCAAATTATGTCAATTAGCCTTTCAAAAGCTTCTAAAACCATAACATCATTGTCTGCAATTTTCCAAGCTGTTTAAAGTCGCAGTCAACTTAGTGTATGTAAACTTCTGACCCACTGGAATTGTGATACAGTGAATTATAAGTGAAATAATCTGTCTGTAAACAATTGTTGGAAAAATGACTTGTGTCATACACAAAGTAGATGTCCTAACCGACTTAACAAAACTATAGTTTGTTAACAAGAAATGTGTGGAGTGGTTGAAAAACTAGTTTTAATGACTACAACCTAAGTGTATGTAAACTTCAACTGTACATATGATATGTGTAATGTAAGATATGTAAACATTATTAAAGTGGCATTATTTAGAGTGGCATTGTATAAAGTGACTAGTGATCCATTTATTAAAGTGGCCAGTCTCAATGTAGGCAGCAGCCTCTCTGAGTTAGTGATTGCTGTTTAGGAGTCTGATGGCCTTGAGATAGAAGCCGTAAGATGAAGTTATAATACCACCTGTATACATGACCAAATAACACATTATAAAGAGAGAGTTATACCATAGGCTTCTACAGAGGATAGACAATGGACAAGCCAGAACTTAAGAGGCTGTGGAGGGGTTGGCTAGGGTTAGGATTGTGGTTGAGGCTAGGGTTAGGTTTGAACCGGGATGTGGATATGAAGCTAGGGTTAGGGTTGTGGTTGAGGCTAGGGTTAGGTTTGAACCGGGATGTGGATATGAAGCTAGGGTTAGGGTTGTAGTTGAGGCTAGGGTTAGGGTTGAACCAGGATGTGGACATGAAGCTAGGGTTAGGGTTGTGGTTGAGGCTAGGGTTAGGTTTGAACCGGGATGTGGATATGAAGCTAGGGTTAGGGTTGTAGTTGAGGCTAGGGTTAGGGTAGAACCGGAATGTGGACATGAAGCTTGGGTTAGGGTTAGATTGGAGATTAGGGCTGAACCAGAATGTGGACATGAAGCTAGGGTTAGGGTTAGATTGGAGGTTAGGGCTGAACCAGAATGTGGACATGAAGCTAGGGTTTGGTTTACCGAAGTTGGCCAGTTTGAGCTCCCCCAGGTAGCTGATGAGCAGGTTCTGGGGTTTGAGGTCCCGATGCAGGATCCTCCGACCGTGGATGTAGGACAGACCCCGCAGCAGCTGGAACATGAAGATCTGATGGACACACAGACAGACAGACATGCAGGAAGAGTATGGTCAATGGTGAACAATTAAAACAACTGAAAGAGCAGAGGAGAGATTTTAGGGTGAGAGGGAAAAGGTATGGTATTTGTTGAGGTTCTGTTGATCACAATATTGAACTTACCCTGACATTGTAGGAATGCAGGCCCCCTGGGTGCTGCTTCATATACTCAGCCAAGTCTGTTTGTACGTACTCAAAGACAAATGTGAGTGCCTCTTTGGTGTGGATGATGTCATGGAGCAGGACAATGTTGGCGTGTTTCAGGCCTTTCAGGAGTGAAGCTGGACAGACAGACACAGAGCTAATACCAATTCACTTTGTTCACAGTGGAAATGGAGTTTGATAAGCACACGCAATTCTCCTAAACATGCTAAAGCTAACATGACTTCACTTCAGTTCATTTCCTGGTTGGGGTTACTCTGAGACGTCAAAGTATCAATCCTGTTTCGCATGTACAGTATGTGCCTCCTGGAAAAGCTCTCACCCTCTCGGATGGCAGTGAATGGCACGCCTTCTTCAGTCTTCATACGGATCACCTTCAAAGCCACCAGGTGCCCGTTTATCCTGAGGGCAGAGTAGAGGAGAGTAACAGAGAGAGTGAACATCCCACGGCTCAGTTATGGTGAGAGGGGATATAGGCAAATACAGTAATACAGGCAAATACAGTAATCTATTATAATTTATAACGGAGCGATACAATTCATGACCTCATTAAATGTCAACAAAAACACCCTCCATTTCTGCATTGCTGCCAACCAATCAAATCACATCTCCTACCTGACCGAAAAACTCTTATCTTAGTGCAGCTGTGGCTTTTGGCAGCTCTCTGCCTGCTCTTCTGGAGTCTGACTTGATGTGTTAATAAAGCTCTCTGCCTGCTCTTCTGGAGTCTGACTTGATGAGTTAATAAAGCTCTCTGCCTGGTCTTCTGGAGTCTGACTTGATGAGTTAATAAAGCTCTCTGCCTGGTCTTCTGGAGTCTGACTTGATGAGTTAATAAAGCTCTCTGCCTGGTCTTCTGGAGTCTGACTTGATGAGTTAATAAAGCTCTCTGCCTGGTCTTCTGGAGTCTGACTTGATGAGTTAATAAAGCTCTCTGCCTGGTCTTCTGGAGTCTGACTTGATGAGTTAATAAAGCTCTCTGCCTGGTCTTCTGGAGTCTGACTTGATGAGTTAATAAAGCTCTCTGCCTGGTCTTCTGGAGTCTGACTTGATGAGTTAATAAAGCTCTCTGCCTGGTCTTCTGGAGTCTGACTTGATGAGTTAATAAAGCTCTCTGTCCTGAACACTAGCATAACGTCACCAAAGATTTGTATAACTAAAGCAAGACAGACCACAGCCTGTCGTTTCAAATGGAAACAAGTGAGTAATAGTGGGCAGAGCAAGGAGGTGGGCAGAGCCCAGCACAAACTAGCAAGATCCTATTGTCACGTTCTAGCACACATTTGCACATTTCCATTAGGGAAAGCCTACTCTGTGAAGTGTGCGTGTGCAATAACTAAATAACTACATTTGCCTTCTAAATAAGGGTAAAGTCTACAAAACTTAGTCCACTCTATTTGTAACAGATTATACTTTTGGGAACCATAAACTGTATTGAGATCAAATGTTTAATTGTTGGCCAAAATCCATCTCGTTCCATCTTCTCCCACTGCCGGCCACTGGGCTTCGTGGAAACGCCAAGCGGATGCTTCGCATTTAAACATCTGGTGAAATATCTGTTCTATCTGTGACGTGACCTCTGGCAGCCTCGACTGTGTGCTGTTTGACCGTATGAAGTGAAACCACTGTGAAAGGCTTTATATGCTCTGTGCTCGTTAGCGTAGAACCGTCCAATAGACGTTCGCAAAAAAAACCTTGTCCTTCGTCAAACGAACAGCACAGGGGACAAATAGGGTCAGTCAAATCAACACCAGCTGACATAGCGGTTTAGTTTGTAGGGATAATATAAAAGATGGGTCATATACGAATGACTACACTGACCTATTGGACGCTGTCAGGGTGGGTGACGTAGTTATTGAGCTGTTCATCAGTGTTGAGTTGTGGTAATGTCTGACTTCAGATTCCGCTTGCTCTTTGGGGTCAAGGTCGGGTTACTGCATAAGCACTTGATGACAACTGATTGATTGATACTGACCGGCTGATTCCCTTGTAGACTGTAGCGTATGTCCCCTCCCCTATCTTCTCCAGGTTCAGGTAGGAGTTAGCTGTGCCAAACTCTAGGCCTGTTTTCTGTGAGGACGGACACGCGTGTGTTAGGTGGGGTAAGGTGCCGACCTCAAACATTTACAGTACATCTTCATATTGACAGAGTGAGGTAACTGCAGGTACATTACAGATAAAACCAGGTGCCACCTACCTCACCAAGCCTGATCCCAGATCTGTTTGTACTATCTTGCCAAATCCTAACGTCATTGTCACACACCATAGTAATCATACAGGTGCATCAAAGCTGGGACCGAGTGACTGAAAAATGGCTTCTATCTCTTGGCCATCATACTGTTAAACAGCCATCACTAACACAGAGAGGCTGCTGCCTACATACAGACTTGAAATCATTGGCCACTCTAACAAATGGATCACTAGTCACTTTATTAATGCCACTTTAATAATGATGTTTACATATCTTGCATATCTTACTCATCCCATATGTAAATATATACTGCATTTTATACCATCTATTGCATCTTGCCTATGGTCATTGCTCATCCATATATTTATATGTACATATTCTTATTTCATCCCTTTACCTAGATTTGTGTGTATTAGGTAGTTGTTGTGTAATTGTTAGATTACTTGTTGATATTGCTACACTGTCGGAACTAGAAGCACAAGCATTTCGCTACACTCGCAATAACATCTGATATCCATGTGTATGTGATGAATAACATTTGATTTTATAACAGATCTGGGATCAGGCTAAACTTCCCAGTGCTCACCCATTGGAAGTCCTGATCGAAACTCTTTGCTCCCATAGGGTCACTGTTGCTGCGTCCTCTCTGGACCGTCAGCCTGCGGACCTGCAGCGTGTGGAACCAGTGAGGCTGGGGCTTGGAGTAGGATGGGTCTGTCTCATCCAACTGGCCAGGTGAATGAGAGAGAATAGAGAGTGACAGGAGAGAGAGAGAGAGAAAGTGTGGTGGATGCAAATAAACACACGGCAGACGACAGAGAGAGAGAGACAGAGAGAGAGACAGAGAGAGAGAGAAACAGAGAGAGAGAGACAGAGAGAGAGAGAAACAGAGAGAGAGAGAGACAGAGAGAGAGATAGACAGAGAGAGAGAGAGAGATAGATAGACAAAGAGAGAGAGAGATAGGGAGAGACAGAGAGCGAGAGAGAGAGATAGGGAGAGACAGAGAGAGAGATAGACAGAGAGAGAGAGAGACAGAGAGAGACAGAGAGAGAGAGAGAGAGACAGAGACAGAGACAGAGAGAGAGAGAGAGATAGGGAGAGACAGAGAGAGAGAGACAGAGACAGAGAGACAGAGACAGAGAGAGAGACAGAGAGAGAGAGAGAGAGAGAGAGATAGGGAGAGACAGAGGATAAAGAGAACTAGAGAGAGAGAGACACAGATAGACAGACACAAGAGGCAATATGAGGAGACTGTTCTTTCTTAGCCTCCCCACCAACTGTGGCTAACAACATGAAAGACACAGAGAACGGCGAGTGTACAAAACATTAAGAACACCTGCTCTTTCCACGACATAGACTGACCAGGTGAATACATGTTAAAGCTATGATCCCATATTGATGTCACCTGTTAAATCCACTTCAAACAGTGTAGATGAGAAGGGGAGAAGACAGGTTAAAGAAGGATTTTTAAGCCTTGACACAATTGAGACATGGATTGTGTATGTGTGCGATTCAGAGAGTGAATGGCCAAGACAAAATATTTAAGTGCCTTTCAACGGGGATATGGTAGTAGGTGCCAGGCGCAGTGTCGAGAACTGCAGGTTCCCGTGTGTGTCAAGAATGGCCCACCACCGAAAGGATATCCAGCCAACTTAACACAACTGTGGGAAGCACTGGAGTCAACATGGGCCATCATCCCTGTGGAACGCTTCTGACACCTTGTAGAGTTCATGCGCCGACGAATCGAGGCTGTTCAGAGGGTAAAGAGGGGGGGTTCCTAATGTTTGGTGTACTCAGTGTAAAAGTCACAATAGAGAACAGGACATTTCAATGTGAGCTGTGCTGATACAGAGGCCTGTGATGTCCCATGGGAACATTATCCATCCCCTCACCACCGCCAGGGCCCTACGCTACTCAATGGAATTGCTTTCCTCTGTTCCTGTCGACGGCGCCTTTTTCCAAAAATACATTCGTTAGACACGGCAGAATGTGTGTTGTGGATTCTCTGAATGTCGTGGACAGGCGTGGGGCGAAGAAAGGGCCAAGAGAGACAGGCAGCCTGCTGTTGTGATGACACATCTATTATTGTAACTAGCCATCTTGCAGCTAGTCAGCTAGAATACATTACCCACCAGCTTTGTTTACAACTTTGGCATAAAAACTAAAAACTCACAAGCTAGCTGAAAGAATCGCTGGCTACCCCGAGAGAAAAGGTTACTGTCAACGCAGAGGTAGCGGCGTTTTCCCCGAGAGAGAATTCCCCGTCAGGAGCATTTCATTGAACCTAATTGATGTGTGCACAGGGCACACTGACAGACAGAGAGACATCACTAAATACACGACACCGTTGAATATCATGTGACACTCAGTGTTAGTGTGATAATCCAAGGACACTGACAGTAATAACACAGTGGCACCAGCCATCACCCTAACCAAGCCTGCAGAATCAGACACACACACACACACACACACACACACACACACACACACACATGCTCACTGCTACCTCAGCAGATGGGAAGAACGCGACACTCCTGCTCTTGGGAGATGGGGGCTCCTCCATTCCCTCCTCCTCCCTCCCCTCCTCCTCCTCCTCCCCTCTTTCTCCATCTTCTTCGACCACAACACAGCACCAGCAGCAACTCCGGGCACACAGAGTAGCTGTGGCCCTGACCCTCCATCTCAAATCCTCCATCTTCCTCTCCCCCCTCTCTCACTTCCTAGGCACTTTCTCTCTCCTCCCTCTCCTTCCCTCTCTCGGTCTCTCTTTCTTTCCTGTTTTCGGTGCGGTGGGTTGGCCCTGAAGCTCATATGACAAGCATGAGACTGGCTCCAGGAGTACAGTCCCATGACCCCCTCCCTATCCCAGTAGCAGATAAACGGAAACACCATGAAACTCGACCTAATTTGAACAAGAGTGCACATTCATGTCAGCGTAAGCTGAAGAAGAGATGACAAGTGTGTATCGGTGTGCGTGTGTGAAGAGAGACACAAAAGGAAGGGGACAGAGAGGAACTCATGGAGGGAAATCTCATTTGAGTGTTTTATACGAATTAACATTCTATTTCTGTTCCATTTAGGGGTTGGTGGAGGGGGGGAAGGGGTTCTGTCTCATTTCCTCTACACACCACTGGAGGCTTCTCTCCTGTCTTCTTCTCTGGTATTTATTTTTAATGGAATCCCAAATATTTGCATGGGGCATTCCGAATATAATACAGTGAGGGATTGATAGAAGTCCTCCATTATCCCTCAACCGCCATCGCTCATTGCTCATCCACCCCTCCAGAAAGTCTTGGCGTGCCGAAAACACAGTTTGAGGCCTAACACCAGCTAGCTACAGATCCAATCCAGCCTGTATGAGGGCGAGGTGTGAGGACTGAGGAGGATTGCGTGTGAGAGGAGAGATCAGCGGGTGAAAACGGTCTCCCACAGAGCTGCCATAACCTGCCAATCTGAACCACTAGTAGCTTTTACTGTTTGTGGTTCACTTTCCCCATTTTCCTAAAACAGGTTTCCATCCTCTCAAACATTTTCTGAACTGCACACAAAACATTTCCGCGCAGGTTTTGGAGGACACGCGGCAGTTAGTACCACCACATAATGATGCTTTTTGGGAGTGCTGAGTGGTCCACGTAGGGCAGCAGCAAATGGGAATTAGCTCCATAAAGAGTGTAATTACTGTTTTAGTAGTCGAGGGCAGGGCAGGCTAGAATGTAGAGCTCAGAGGGGAGGCGAGGCTATTTTTGTCTCGCTTTCTTTTCAGAGACGTAGAATGTCAAATCTGATGGTGCTCTTTCCGCTATGGGGAGGAGACAGGACTTAATGGCCCTTGAAATGAAATGCCTCTCCAACTTCAACGCGACAGCGGGAGCAACGCTGAGTGGTGGTGGTGGTGGAGTGTGTGTGTGTGTGTGTGTGTGTGTGTGTGTGTGTGTGTGTGTGTGTGTGTGTGTGTGTGTGTGTGTGTGTGTGTGTGTGTGTGTGTGTGTGTGTGTGTGTGTGTGTGTGTGTGTGTGTGTCTACAGCCCCTCCCTCCCTCTCATGCTCCATCTCCTCCACCCACTCTTCTCAGCAGGGGGCAGTGTTGACTATTCTGTTCATCTTCTCTCTCCCCAGGAGGGACGGAGGAGGACGCCAGAGAGAAACAGAGAGAGGGAACAACAAAGTACGTCTAACTGTCTAAAACTCTTGTGATACATAGTCGAATCTGACCCTTAAAAATAGTCTTTCGTAAGTGTTTCAGTCACGGACAATAACACAGGGTATCTTACCTCCTCATATCCCAGCTGTCTTTGCTTCAGACCTGCCAGGAACGAAAGACAGAAAGAGTGAACACTTGTTAAGAACAATTGGATAGAACACTGGTTAGAACACTATGATAGAACACTTGGATAGAACACTATGATAGAACACATGGTTGGAACACTTGGAAACAACATTTGGACCAAACCATTTGGACCAAACCATAAACTTTAAGTTCCTGTGTTTCAAGGATGCTACATTGTCTACTGCTTTTATCATTGCTTTGTAAGAATTCAGCTGAAGATAGAATTTAACGTTAAGTCCACTGTGGTAAAATTCTGTAGCTGGGAGATTCTAATGGAATGTGAAAAGTGGAGCAGGGATGTCAAATGAGAGAGGAGTGGAGCAGGGAAGGAAGAAGAGGAGGAGGAGGGAGAGGAAGAGGATGAGTGACAGGAGGAAGAGATGAAAATGTGTGCGTGTGACATGTGAGTGATGATGATGATATAAGTTGGGGAGTGTGAGACAGTGAGAGAGATACACAGACTTGGAGAGAGACACAGACAGACAGAGAGACAGAGAGAGACAAGGAGAGAGAGACAGACAGACAGACAGACAGACAGACAGACAGACAGACAGACAGACAGACAGACAGACAGACAGACAGAGACACAGAGAGACTGAGAGAGACAGAGAGACAGAGACACAGAGAGATTTGGAGAAAGACACAGAGAGACATAGAGAGACAGAGAGAGACACAGAGAGACAGAGAGACAGCGACACAGAGACACAGAGAGAGACAGAGACACAGAGAGACACAGAGAGACAGCGACACAGAGAGACAGAGAGAGACAGTGACACAGAGAGACTTGGAGAGACAGAGACACAGAGAGACTTGGAGAGAGACAGAGAGAGACACAGACACAGAGAGAGATAGAGACACAGCCAGATGGGGAGAGAGACAGAAAGAAAGAGATACAAAGACAGAGAGAGAGAACTTGGAGAGGAGTCTGGGTCAGTAGCTCTTTCTCATAAGTGACAGTCAAAGTTTGCAGGAACATGACTGCTCCTTATCTTCTAAATGGGAAGGCATCGCTGTACCCATCCAGACAAGACATTACATTTAGGGCTGCTTGACTTGAATAACAATAGGCTTTACAGAAAGCCTTATTCCCTGTATGGCAACACATATAGTATTTAAACAGAAAAAGATACTGTAATATAAAACTATAATTGTTTGTCAATAATCAATTTGATATGGGAAATTGAGGGTATAAATGTATGTTGTTGTTCATATAAAAGCCACATCTATAAATTGACACATTGGATAATTAAACCCATACAAACATGTTCCAGTCTAAATATCTTTGTCTTGGAAGAATACAGTACAGCTGGCACATTGCCTTTTCCAAATAACTAAAATTCCTCTTGGCTCAGCATGTGCAGCTATCGACAAAGTCAAGTTATAATTAGATTGGGTAGAAACTAGGAATGCCAACCAGGAAATGGAGGTCATGATCTCTGCTGTATGTGCAGACATCCTGGGGTAGGGACGTTCTGGTATGACTCTGACTGAAGGGCATTGGACTAAGGTGAGGTAAAGTAGCTACCATAGAAATAGAATCCCTAGAACGGAGGCCTCCCGAGTGGTGCAGCGGTCTAAGGTACTGCATCGCAGTTCTTGATTAGTCACTACAGACCCGGGTTTGATCCCGGGCTGTGTCACAGCCGGCCGTGACCGGGAGATCCATGAGGCAGCACACAATTGTCCCAGCGTGGTTCAGGTAAGGGGAAGGTTTGGCCGGCCGGGATGTCCTTGTCCCATCGCGCTTTAGCGACTCCTTGTGGCGGGCCGGGCGCCTGCACACTGACCACGGTTGCCAGTTTGGCGTTTCCTCCGACACATTGGTGCGGCTGGCTTCTGGGTTAAGCGAGCAGTGTGTCAAGAAGCAGTGCGGCTTGGCAGGTTCGTGTTTCGGAAGACGCATGGCTCTCGACCTTCACCTGACCCGAGTCCGAACGGGAGTTGCAGCGTTGGGACAAGACTGTAACTACCAATTGGGGAGAAAAAGGGGAAAAAGTAGGTTAGGATATTATTATATTATAGCCACTAGCTCTGCCTTGGTACAGCACGTCAATGCAGTCAGGGTTATTTATGGAAGAGAGATGGAGGCACAGAGAGACAGTCACTCATGCTCCATCACACGCCGAGCCGAGCCCACCATTCACCACCTACACTCCCTCCATTCCTATCCCTCCATCTCGCCCTCATACAGACCCGTACATACAGATAGCCCTCATCCGTATTCCTGAGGCAGAACAGAGCAGAGCAGAGTGGGCCGTAGCTGTTGGAGGTGGACACTTGTCACAGGAAGGCAGGCAGCTTCCAGGCAGCTTGTTAATCCACTACCCACTGGGAGCAGCCTGGGGGGCTCAGAGCCAGGCAGGCATATGTTGACCGGAACGAGCCGCTGTAGCCTTCCAGCCAGGTCTACCAGACAGTCACAGACAGAAAGACATCTCACAGATGGGCACCACACAGGTACAGCTTGAGGGGTGTCAAAAAAAGTGCAACTTTGTCTATTGTCCAACTCACCCAGGGGGGAGTGGGGGTATTGAGGAGGGGATGAGATGTGTCAGAGAGAGCGAGCGAAGCTGAAAAAGCACACATACACACAGATTGGATTCTTCAAGTACCCACTCCTCAATGAATTGAGGTTGAGGCATTTTGGGGGTGGGAGTCGATGTGTCATTGATGCTCTTATACTATTTCCTCTGAGCTCTATTGGAATTGAAATACCCTGTGGTGTGTCCCCCTCGTAGCCAGTCCTGTCCTCTATAATCGTACCTCTGGCATACTATCATACTGTGTTGTGTGGGATACATGGAAAATAGCACAAGTAGGTAATGATTCAAGACGTGAGTAAACATGCAATCATGTGTAGAAGCGGTGTACGAGCAGCCTAGTGTACAGACATACTATCAGCCTCTCTGAATAGCGTAGAGATAGGCGCTCGTTTGAACATCCTGTGAGTTATGCTCCCAGGCCAAGCAGCTGAGCAGTACATCATCCTGATACCAGATCTCTCTCTCTCTCTGATAGAAATTTGCAAAGCTCATCCGAGTCTCTTCAGATCACAGAAAACAACCGTTTCCTTGTTCAAACTGACAGGACAATAGAGAGGAGGAACATCAGCTGTCCTGCCTGTGTACGATAACAAAATCACTTAGCACAGTTCTGATTCGAACAACACACAACCAATGTGGCGGAAACTGGTTAGTGGACGTGCCATTGCATTTGAATTGGCAGTGACCCCTAACAGATTTGCCCTGAGTCTTTTAGAGGACTACAGAGCACTTACTTTATTTTGTTTACACTGCAGCTGTGAGAGTGATGCATTATTCATCTCTGTCTACAGAACCACCAGCATCCTGCTTCCCCAGCTCTATAACATTACAACTACCCTGAGTGTATAACAGCACTATAACTACCCTGACTGTATAACAGCACTATATCTACCCTGAGTGTATAACAGCACTATAACTACCCTGAGTGTATAACAGCACTATAACTACCCTGACTGTATAACAGCACTATAACTACCCTGACTGTATAACAGCACTATATCTACCCTGACTGTATAACAGCACTATAACTACCCTGACTGTATAACAGCACTATATCTACCCTGACTGTATAACAGCACTATAACTACCCTGACTGTATAACAGCACTATAACTACCCTGACTGTATAACAGCACTATATCTACCCTGACTGTATAACAGCACTATAACTACCCTGACTGTATAACAGCACTATATCTACCCTGACTGTATAACAGCACTATAACTACCCTGAGTGTATAACAGCACTATAACTACCCTGAGTGTATAACAGCACTATAACTACCCTGAGTGTATAACAGCACTATATCTACCCTGACTGTATAACAGCACTATAACTACCCTGAGTGTATAACAGCACTATAACTACCCTGAGTGTATAACAGCACTATAACTACCCTGAGTGTATAACAGCACTATATCTACCCTGACTGTATAACAGCACTATAACTACCCTGAGTGTATAACAGCACTATAACTACCCTGAGTGTAATACAGCACTATAACTATCCTGACTGTATAACAGCACTATAACTACCCTGAGTGTATAACAGCACTATAACTACCCTGACTGTATAACAGCACTATAACTACCCTGGCTGTATAACAGCACTATAACTACCCTGACTGTATAACAGCACTATAACTACCCTGACTGTATAACAGCACAATATCTACCCTGACTGTATAACAGCACTATAACTACCCTGAGTGTATAACAGCACTATAACTACCCTGACTGTATAACAGCACTATAACTACCCTGAGTGTATAACAGCACTATAACTACCCTGAGTGTATAACAGCACTATAACTACCCTGAGTGTATAACAGCACTATAACTACCCTGAGTGTATAACAGCACTATAACTACCCTGAGTGTATAACAGCACTATATCTACCCTGACTGTATAACAGCACTATAACTACCCAGTACCCATCCCCCCTGACAACCAACCTCCCCCCTAGGAACTGGAACCGCCTGCACCTTGATGCCTTAGCTGTCTACCTTCCCTCCCCCTGACAACCTGCACCCACCCTGGGGGAGATGTGGGTTACCATCTCACTCCTCTCCCGTCTTGTCTCCCACTGAGTGAGAAAAACACATGTTCTGCTTCTTACCTCATCCTTCACCTCTCTCCTCACCCCTTTCCTCTCCCACTTAGCGAGCAAAACACCCCTCTGCTCCTGCCTCCCCTCAACCTCTCTTCTCCTCTCTCCCCTCGTGATCACATCACCCCTCGCGTGTCTTCTCTCCCACTTTGGGAGCAAAACACCCCTCTGCTCCTGCCTCCCCTCAACCTCTCTTCTCCTCTCTCCCCTCGTGATCACATCACCCCTCGCGTGTCTTCTCTCCCACTTTGGGAGCAAAACACCCCTCTGCTCATCAGCATTTTTATGCTTTATTCTATAAGCTGTGGGTTTCCTAGCTGCATCTGTAGATCAGCAGTAGAACTTGCCAGTCCGTGCCAAGCTGCTGACACTTGGAACAGTCCGGTCCCTAGTGGTGCCCGCATCCCTGGAACACGGCAACATACCACGCTACAACACCCGACCCTGTTAACAAGCTGCTGCCTGTCATTACCTGTAGAGTGTGTAAGGATAGTTGTCATGCCAACAAGTTAGGTATGGTGTTCCCTAGGTAACATACAATACATTCCCCCATGCAGTGTATCCTGGAATCTGGCATAGTACAAAGATGGAACACAATAAGCATAGCAGGCTACCAACGAGAACTCCGTAAATACTGTTTGTGGGTATGAGGAAGCTTGAGCAAGCACTGCTCGATCCCCTAACCCGACTGGAGTCAGTGTGGTACTGTTTCTAGGGAGGGTAGGTTCGACTGATACTCACCCAGGCGATGGAAAGCCTCAGTGGCTGCTTGTCGTAGGTTCTGCATCCCAGCGTTGGTTCCTGCCTGGTGGTGCTGTGGAACTGCTGTGGAACCGCTATAGAACCTCACTTCCACCCCGGCATCCTTAGAACTGGACCCAGCTACAGCAGCGCTCTCATCTCAGTCACAGCCCCTCCTTGTCTTCAGCAACCTAGGACGTAAACAGCTTTAGCAACACAGACAGGATTTTCCTATTTTTCCCTTTTCCTCCTTTCTCCTTTTGCCTGAAGGTGCTCTTGCCTCCTCTATTGCTCTCTCTGTTTTGCTCTCTCCCTCTCACAATATTGCACTGTATCCTCCCACTCTCTCTTTCCCTCCTTTCTCCCTGTCTCCTCCTGCTGCCAGTTCCTCTGCTGCCTGGGAGACAACATTCAATAGCCAATCAGTGGCGTCAGATAGGAGGCACTGCCCAATGAGCTCTCAGTGGAGGAGAGAGCAGGGGCTGCTGGTGTGTTTTGAAAGGTTGGAGCTTGAGCATTGTGTTCAGGGAGTCACTAATGTGTGTGTGTGTGCTGTGGGCAGAAGTGAGCCACGCTTTTGATCATCTTCATTCCATTAACTCAAGCATAGATTGGTTAAAAAAAAACATCTAATTCGGCACACAGAAACTAGAGGCCGTGAGTAACTTGGTCAAAAAGAATGGCACCGATTGGCCAGTAGTCTTACTTAAACCCTCATATTTGCCTCAAGGACCCGTAAGGTCCATTAGGATAGATTTTCCTCCATCTTGGACATTTTGGAAAACCTGAAAAACATATTCTCATGAACCATAAGTCCAAAGAACATCAAGTTTGGTACATCACTTAACTTAGTTTGAGAAACGCTTGATTGGTTAGGAGATGTCTGAGTTATTGATAAATCAGGTCCATTTCAAATAAATCCTTTGTAAATCCCCTTCACAATGGTCTATCAACTTGAAACATTGTAGGGTCATCACAGACATTAACACGGTGAACCATGTTAAGTTTTGATTATGTAATGATAATGCTTCGAATAATCATAAAAAATCTTCTCATTAACTAAAAGTCAGATTCACTCCAAATTAGTCGCTAAAGAGTATGGGAAAAGAACATTGACGCTTTCAAAGATGGCCGCGCTATAACAGTAGATGCATATTAGCATCTATGCTAAAATATGCCAAATATATATATTTTTTTAAACATTTGAAAAACTTATTCTCACGAACCATAGGACCAAATGACAAATCACATGAGTTATTAACAAATCCAAAATCAGATTTTATGTGTCCATTTAAACCACTGTAAATCTACTCCACAGTGGCCTATCGACTTGAAATGTGTCATCACTCTCATGGACGTCCCTAAGATGAACCGTACTGAATTCTGTTTTGATATCTGGAAAAACAAGGAAACTATTAACTATTAACAACTCATTCTTTGCATATGTAACGCTAATGCTCAAAATGATCTGCAATCATCTTCTCCTCATGAACCGTTTGGAATTACCTGGATTTCTGCATAAATTTGACATAAAATTTGATCTGATCTTCATCTAAGTCACAACAATAGACAAACTCAGTGTGCTTAAACTAATAACACACAAATTATTGTATTTTTCTTGTCTATATTGAATACATCATTTAAACATTCACAGTGTAGTTTGGAAAAAGTGTGTGAACCCCTAGGCTAATGACTTATCCAAAAGCTAATTGGAGTCAGGGGGCAACTAACCTGGAGTCCAATCAATGAGACGAGATTGGAGATTTTGGTTAGAGCTGCCCTGACCCATAAAAAACACTCACAAAATTTGAGTTTGCTATTCACAAGAAGCATTGCCTGATGTGAACCATGCCTCAAACAAAAGAGATTTCAGAAGACCTAAGACTAAGAATTGTTGCCTTGCATGAAGCTGGAAAGGGTTACAAAAGTATCTCTAAAAGTCAGTCCAAGGTAAGACAAATTGTCTATGAATTGAGAAATTTCAGCACTGTTGCTACTCTCCCAAGTAGTGGCCGTCCTGCAAAGATGACTGCAAGAGCACAGCACAGAACGCTCAATGGGGTTAAGAAGAATCCTAGAGTGTCAGCTAAAGACTTACAGAAATCTCTGGAAGATGCTAACATCTCTGTTGATGAGTCTACAATGCGGAAAACACTAAACAAGAATGGTGTTCATGGGAGGACACCATGGAAGAAGCCACTGATTCTGACTATCTCTGAAACTCACTTAGATTATACCTTTGACGATACAGTGGTAGCAATACATGGTTATAACATCTCCTGAAAAGACAGAAACGCCAACGGAGGCGGTGTTGCGGTCTATATTCAGAACCACATTCCTGTAAAGCTTAGAGACGATCTAATGTTAAATACTGTTGAAGTAATATCGCTACAGGTTCATCTGCCTCACCTAAAGCCCATTCTTGTGGGAAGCTGCTATAGACCACCGAGTGCTAACAGTCAGTATCTGGATAATATGTGTGAAATTCTTGATAATGTATGTGATATCAACAGAGAAGTACATTTTCTGGGTGATTTAAATATTGACTGGCTATCATCAAGCTGCCCACTCAGAAAAAAACTTCAAACTGTAACCAGTGCCTGCAACCTGGATCAGGTTGTCAGTCAACCTACCAGGGTAGTTACAAACAGCACATGAATTAAATCATGTATTGATCACATTTTTACTGACACTGCAGATATTTGCTTTAAAGCAGTATCCAAATCGATAGGATGTAGTGATCACAATATAATAGCCATATCTAGGAAAACCAAAGTTCCAAAGGCTGGGCCTAATATAGTGTTTGAGAGGTCATAGAAGAAGTTTTGCAGTGATTCATATGTTGATGATGTAAATAATATTTGCTGGTCTGTGGTGTGTAATGAGGAGCAACCAGACGCTGCACTTGATCTAACATTATCTAACAACACAGAAGGGGTTCTTTAATGGAAGCCTATCAAACATAATCCAGTTAGAATCAGGAATTCCCGAGGGTAGCTGTTTAGGCCCCTTGCTTTTTAAATTTTTTACTAACAACATGCCACTGACTTTGAGGAAAACCAGAGTTTCTATGTATGCAGATGACTCAACACTATACACGTCAGCTACTACAGCGACTGAAATTACTACAACACTCAACAAAGCGCTGCAGTTAGTTTCAGTGTGGGTGGCAAGGAATAAGTTAGTCCTAAATATTTCTAAAACTAAAAGCATTGTATTTTAACAAAACACTCACTAAACCCTAAACCTCAACTAAATCTTGTAATAAATCATGTGGAGATTGGGGAAGTTGAGATGACTAAACTAACTGCTTGGAGTAACACTATATTGTAAACTGTCATGGTCAAAACATGTTGATGCAGTAGTAGCTAAGATGGGTAGACGTCTGTCTATAATAAAGCGAGGCTCTGCCTTCTTTTTTATTTTTTTTATTTTTTTCTTTCACCTTTATTTAACCAGGTAGGCTAGTTGAGAACAAGTTCTCATTTGCAACTGCGACCTGGCCAAGATAAAGCATAGCAGTGTGAACAGACAACAACACAGAGTTACACATGGAGTAAACAATAAACAAGTCAATAACATGGTAGAAAAAAGAGAATCTATATACAATGTGTGCAAAAGGCATGAGGTAGGCAATAAATCAAGTAATTACAATTTAGCAGATTAACACTGGAGTGATAAATCATCAGATGATCATGTGCAAGAAGAGATACTGGTGTGCAAAAGAGCAGAAAAGTAAATAAATAAAAGCAGTATGGGGGGGTGAGGTAGGTAAATTGGGTGGGTAGTTTACAGATGGACTATGTACAGCTGCAGCGATCGGTTAGCTGCTCGGATAGCAGATTTTTAAAGTTGTTGAGGGAGATAAAAGTCTCCAACTTCAGAGATTTTTGCAATTCGTTCCAGTCGCAGGCAGCAGAGAACTGGAAGGAAAGGCGTCCAAATGAGGTTTTGGCTTTAGGGATGATCAGTGAGATACACCTGCTGGAGCGCGTGCTACGGGTGGGTGTAGCCATCGTGACCAGTGAACTGAGATAAGGCGGCACTTTACCTAGCATAGCCTTGTAGATGACCTGGAGCCAGTGGGTCTGACGACGAACATGTAGCGAGGGCCAGCCGACTAGGGCATACAGGTCGCAGTGGTGGGTCGTATAAGGTGCTTTAGTAACAAAACGGATGGCACTGTGATAGACTGCATCCAGTTTGCTGAGTAGAGTATTGGAAGCTATTTTGTAGATGACATCGCCGAAGTCGAGGATCGGTAGGATAGTCAGTTTTACTAGGGTAAGTTTGGCGGCGTGAGTGAAGGAGGCTTTGTTGCGGAATAGAAAGCCGACTCTAGATTTGATTTTGGATTGGAGATGTTTGATATGAGTCTGGAAGGAGAGTTTGCAGTCTAGCCAGACACCTAGGTACTTATAGATGTCCACATATTCTAGGTCGGAACCGTCCAGGGTGGTGATGCTAGTCGGGCGTGCGGGTGCAGGCAGCGAACGGTTGAAAAGCATGCATTTGGTTTTACTAGTGTTTAAGAGCAGTTGGAGGCCACGGAAGGAGTGTTGTATGGCATTGAAGCTCGTTTGGAGGTTAGATAGCACAGTGTCCAAGGAAGGGCCGGAAGTGTACAGAATGGTGTCGTCTGCATAGAGGTGGATCAGGGAATCGCCCGCAGCAAGAGCAACATCATTGATGTATACAGAGAAAAGAGTCGGCCCGAGAATTGAACCCTGTGGTACCCCCATAGAGACTGCCAGAGGACCGGACAACATGCCCTCCGATTTGACACACTGAACTCTGTCTGCAAAGTAGTTGGTGAACCAGGCAAGGCAGTCATTAGAAAAACCGAGGCTACTGAGTCTGCCGATAAGAATATGGTGATTGACAGAGTCGAAAGCCTTGGCCAGGTCGATGAAGACGGCTGCACAGTAATGTCTTTTATCGATGGCGGTTATGACATCGTTTAGTACCTTGAGCGTGGCTGAGGTGCACCCTTGACCGGCTCGGAAACCGGATTGCACAGCGGAGAAGGTACGGTGGGATTCGAGATGGTCAGTGATCTGTTTGTTGACTTGGCTTTCGAAGACCTTAGATAGGCAGGGCAGGATGGATATAGGTCTGTAACAGTTTGGGTCCAGGGTGTCTCCCCCTTTGAAGAGGGGGATGACCGCGGCAGCTTTCCAATCCTTGGGGATCTCAGATGATACGAAGGAGAGGTTGAACAGGCTGGTAATAGGGGGTGCGACAATGGCGGCGGACAGTTTCAGAAATACGGGGTCCAGATTGTCAAGCCCAGCTGATTTGTATGGGTCCAGGTTTTCCAGCTCTTTCAGAACATCTGCTATCTGGATATGGGTAAAGGAGAAGCTGGGGAGGCTTGGGCGAGTAGCAGCGGGGGGGTAGGGGCTGTTGGCCAAGGTTGCCAGGAGGAAGGCATGGCCAGCCATTGAGAAATGTTTGTTGAAGTTTTCGATTATCATGGACTTATCAGTGGTGACCGTGTTACCTAGCCTCAGTGAAGTGGGCAGCTGGGAGGAGGTGCTCTTGTTTTCCATGGATTTTACAGTATCCGAGAACTTTTTGGAGTTAGAGCTACAGGATGCAAATTTCTGCTTGAAAAAGCTGGCCTTTGCTTTCCTGACTGACTGCGTG
Organism: Salvelinus fontinalis; assembly: GCF_029448725.1. Classification (NCBI taxonomy): domain Eukaryota; kingdom Metazoa; phylum Chordata; class Actinopteri; order Salmoniformes; family Salmonidae; genus Salvelinus; species Salvelinus fontinalis. Next base: position 49,650,783 of record NC_074671.1, on the reverse strand, counting down.
TATTGGTTCCTGACTTCCCTGAACAGTTGCATATCGCGGGGGCTCTTCGATGCTATTGCAGTTCGCCACAGGATGTTTTTGTGCTGGTCGAGGGCAGTCAGGTCTGGAGTGAACCAAGGGCTATATCTGTTCTTGGTTCTGCATTTTTTGAACGGAGCATGCTTGTCTAATATGGTGAGGAGGAAGTAACTTTTAAAGAATGACCAGGCATCCACAACTGACGGGATGAGGTCAATATCCTTCCAGGGTACCCGGGCCAGGTCGATTAGAAAGGCCTGCTCGCAGAAGTGTTTTAGGGAGCGTTTGACAGTGATGAGGGGTGGTCGTTTGGCCGCGGACCCGTGGCGGATACAGGCAATGAGGCAGTGATCGCTGAGATCTTGATTGAAGACAGCAGAGGTGTATTTGGAGGGCAAGTTGGTCAGGATAATGTCTATTAGGGTGCCCATGTTTACGGATTTAGGGTTGTACCTGGTGGGTTCCTTGATGATTTGTGTGAGATTGAGGGCATCAAGCTTAGATTGTAGGACTGCCGGGGTGTTAAGCATATCCCAGTTTAGGTCACCTAACAGAACAAACTCTGAAGCTAGATGGGGAGCGATCAATTCACAGATGGTGTCCAGGGCACAGCTGGGAGCTGAGGGGGGTCGGTAGCAGGCGGCAACAGTGAGAGACTTATTTCTGGAGAGATTAATTTTTAAAATTAGAAGTTCGAACTGTTTGGGCATAGACCTGGAAAGTATGACAGAACTTTGCAGGCTATCTCTGCAGTAGATTGCAACTCCTCCCCCTTTGGCAGTTCTATCTTGACGGAAAGTGTTATAGTTGGGTATGGAAATCTCAGAATTTTTGGTGGCCTTCCTAAGCCAGGATTCGGACACGGCGAGGACATCAGGGTTGGCAGAGTGTGCTAAAGCGGTGAGTAAGGCAAACTTAGGGAGGAGGCTTCTGATGTTGACATGCATGAGGCCAAGGCTTTTTCGATCACAGAAGTCAACAAATGAGGGTGACTGGGGACATGCAGGGCCTGGGTTTACCTCCACATCACCCGAGGAACAGAGGAGTAGCAGGATGAGGGTGCGGCTAAAGGCTATCAAAACTGGTCGCCTAGAGCGTTGGGGACAAGGAATAAAAGGAGCAGATTTATGGGCGTGGTAGAATAGATTCTGGGCATAATGTGCAGACCAGGGTATGGTGGGGCACGGGTACAGCGGAGGCAAGCCCAGGCACTGGGTGATGATAAGAGAGGTTGTATCTCTGGACATGCTGGTCTCAATGGGTGAGGTCACCGCATGTGTGGGGGGTGGGACAAAGGAGGTATCAGAGGTACGGAGAGTGGAACTACGGGGTCCATTGCAAACCAAAACAATGATAACTAGCCTGAACAACAGTATGCAAGGCATATTGATATTTGAGGGAGACATGCAGTAAGGCGTAAAGTGATTGCAGGTCTTGATTGGGAGAGCTAGCTAAAACAACAGGTGATATAACAGCAGCTAGTCAGCTAACACAGCAACAGTAGGTAAAAATGGCGACGGCTAGGCAGAGAGGGTCGGATTAACTACACACAGATCCTGAGTTAAAGCACAGAGCCGACAGATAAAACACAAATAAACGGAATGGAGTACCGTGAATTAATGGACAGTCAAGCAGGCATCAGCTATGTAGCCAAGTGATCATAGTGTCCAGGGGGCAGCCGTAGATGGGGCAGTGAGGCCTCCACTAAACTAGCCCGCGGCGTTTAAAGTTAGTAGCCCGGGGGGAGGTCTGCTCAGACGGAGGGGGTCTGCTCAGACGGAGGCCGGTTGAGGGCACAGCGGATGGGCTATTCGTCTGCAGATGAGGCAAACTTAGGGAGGAGGCTTCTGATGTTGACATGCATGAGTGGTCGTGTCGACAGAGAATCCAAGCCGGATGGCGATGGCGAAAGAGAGGTTGTCTGTTCAGATAGCAGCCGATATGCTCAAGACAGCTAACGATTAGCGTGCCGCAGTTAGCATATGGGCGTTCAGGTTACGTCGCGATGGAGGGGCCAGTTGAATAACTCCCTCGGGCAGATAACGTCGGTATCCCAGTCGTGAAGGCCCGGTGGGGCTCCGCATCGGCAGTAAACGGGTCCGGATAGGTGATTGTAGCCCAGGAGTGGCTGATGGAACTCTTCAGCTGGCTAGCTCCGGGATAATTGGTGTTTGCTCCGGAATTGATGTTAGCCAATAGTCACTCGAATAGCAGCTGGTTAGCTGCAAGATCCAGGTGTAAATGTCCAGAGCTTGCGGTAAAAATCCGGGGATATGGAGAGAAAAAAGGTCTGGTATGCTCTGGTCTGAGTCGCGTTGTACAAAACTGACAATAGTTTTCCGAGCTAAAGGATAGCTGATGAGCGCTAGCTGTGGTTAGCAACACTATCAACAAGGCAGGTCCTACAGGCCCTAGTTTTGTCACACCTTGACTACTGTTCACTCGTGTGGTCAGGTGCCACAAAAAAGGACTTAGGAAAATGGCAATTGGCTCAGAACAGAGCAGCATGGCTGGCCCTTGGATGTACACAGAGAGCTAATATGAATAATATGCATGTCAATCTCTCCTGGCTGAAAGTGGAGGAGAGAATGACTTCATTACTACTTTTATTTATGAGAGGTATTGAAATGTTGAATGCACCGAGCTGTCTGTCTAAACTACTGGCACACAGCTCGGACACCCATGCATACCCGACAAGACATGCCACAAGAGGTCTCTTCACAGTCCTCAAGTCCAGAACAGACTATGGGAGGCACACAGTACTACTGTCAGAGTGTGCGCAACTGGTCGAAGGAAGTCAGGTGCAGGAGAGCAGAGATGAGTGAACAGGCACACTTTATTCAGGCAGAGGAAAACAGCCGGACGCAACTGCGTCACAACACTCCGGCCCAAGGGAAAAAAGCGAATGTGCACAAATTACACAAAATGGTACAAAATATAAAAACCATGGGTACAACCATACCCGGCGCAAGACCAGCCTGAAGCGTCACACACGTAACGAAACGAACAATGCCACACACAGACATGGGAGGAACAGAGGATAATATACACGTAGAGTAATGAGGGGATGTAAACCAGGTGTGCGGAAAAACAAGACAAAACAAATGGAAAATGAAAGGTGGAGCGGCGATGGCTAGAAGACCGGTGACGTCAACCGCCGAACGCCGCCCGAACAAGGAGAGGGACCGACTTCGGCGGGAGTCGTGACAACTACATAGAGCCATGACTACATGGAACTATTCCACATCAAGAAACTGACGCAAGCAGTAAAATTTGATTTAAAAAGCAGATAAAAAACACCTTATGGAACAGCAGGGACTGTGAAGCAACATAAACATTGGCACAGACACATGCACACACACACACATACACACACACACACGCACGCACGCACGCACGCACGATAACATATCCACTATACATACACATGGATTTAGTACTGTAGATAGGTGGTAGTGGTGGAGTAGGGGCCTGAGGGCACACAGTGTGTTATGAGGGAGCATCATGGTTTGGGGATGCTTTGCTGCCTCAGGGCCTGGACAGCTTGCTATCATCGACGGAAAAATGAATTCCCAACTTTATCAAGACATTTTGCAGGAGAATGTAAGGCTATCTGTCTGCCAATTGAAGCGCAAAAGAAGTTAGGTGATGGAACAGGACAACAAGAAGAAAATGTGCCTTCTGGAGTGGCCCAGTCAGTACTGACCTCAACCCGATTGAGATGCTGTGGCATGACCTCAAGAGAGCGGTTCACACCAGACATCCCAAGAATATTGTGGATCTGAAACAGTTTTGTAAAGAGGAATGGTCCAAAATTTCTCCTGACCATTGTGCAGGTCTGATCCGCAACAACAGAAAACATTTGGTTGAGGTTATTTCTGCCAAAGGAAGGTCAACCTGTTATTAAATTCAAGGGTTCATATACTTTTTCCAACCTGCACTGTGAATGTTTACACGGTGTGTTCAATAAAGACATGAAAAATTATAATTGTTTATGTGTTATTAGTTTAAGCAGACTGTTTGTCAATTGTTGTGACTTAGATGAAAATCAGATCAAATTTTATGACCAATTTATGCAGAAATCCAGGTAATTCGAAAGGGTTCACATACTTTTTCTTCCCACTGTATGTCACTCCAGATTTTGTATTTAGTCATTCAAATATGACTGCACTGTACCTATAGATGCAAGTTAGCACATATTCTAAATCTAAAAATACTTATCATAATGTTTTCACTGATTGCACATAAAGAAAGATAGTTCTTACATGATAGAGTGCTTGCTTTGTTATCCAACTGATATTGTTCTTTCTCATCCTGTGGACCCCAATCATTGCTGCTCGCAACTATTTTTTCCTAAATGTACAAATTGGAGAAAAAAAACTTTCAATGATTTATCACCTACCTGCACCTTGTACCTGCACCCGTTTTTCACCTTGACATTGACACACATTAATCAAATAGGAAATCACAGAGTAAAACAGCAGAATTCCATATCTGGTGTATTTCAAAATAGATAGCTAACAAAGCTAAGCTACTTGACAGAATCGATGTAATCATCATTTTTTTTAAAAGGCAAGAAAATAGGCACGATTTGAGGACTCTCGGCTTCCGTTCCACTTGTGGTCACAACGACAAAGCGAAAATAAAAAGGATAGCAATTAGCTAGCCAGCTAATCCCTTGCATGACTCAGTCGCTGTACATTTCACAGGTTTATGAAGAAATGGACATGGTCGGGGGACCGGTAAGTGAAAGACAATTGTATCTCAGATTGTACATAATACATGGTTATTAGCTACAGTACATGGAGCAAGTGGAAGGATACATGTCAGCTCCGAGTTGCTATTCAACGTTAGTTATACGGAGACTATATCAAAGTCAATACAGTACTGAGACTGTCAAAGGCTCTTGTAGGCATCTAGTAATTGTGGCATGACGTAATCCTCCTAGCTAGTTGCGTCATTTCAAGCAAACGCATTAGTTAATGGACTGAAAATAATATTTAATCAAATAAATAGCTAACAGTATCTAGCTAACGTTAGTTAAGCTGGCTACTCAAATAGAGGGGTCAGTGTTAGCTAGTTTACGTCACTCCCGCATGATTGACAGCTAGCTATGTAAACCTTGAAAAGAAAATCTCTCTCTCTCTCTCTCTCCTGTCAACAACAACACAAGCTTTCTAGTACCGTCACTCGTGCTGGTTATTTTGAAGCCACCTAGCTACCTGTAGGGTCTGTATGCAGTTCAGTTAGGCAGTGTTACCATTAGCTAGTCATTTTCTGTAAGTTGTCTTGTGTCCAATGTTTACCGTATTCAATACAGGGCTGAATTTCGAAACGGATTTGGAGTTTTTCAAGTTGAATTTCACCAGTCTCTGCATCAGCATTGCCATGGATAAATCTCAGTGATGGAGTCCCAGAGGAAAAGGTGTGTAGCCCCTAGGTAGGGTGTTGTCAATAAATGTTATGTGATCATCGTATGAAAACTCATAATATTTTGCATGTAAGTCTATGCCCTCACAAAGCTCTTGTTGTTTCTCTAGCTAGCTACTATAACTTCTGTTCCAGGGCATGTTTTGTCTTGGTAATTCAAAAACAATGTATGCTTTATCAGTGTGGTTGTTCAGAATCCTTGAGACATGACTTGTCAATGTCTGACTGACTGTCTACTTCTATATGTGTTCTCCAGCTCTGGTGAGGAGGACAGTTCAGGGGAGCGAGGGTTGCTCCACACCTGGAAGGGCTACTCCTATAGTGTCACCCCAGAGAGAGTGCTCCTGTCCAGGCCTGTGCTGCAGGCTGCCCTGGGGACACGCCATGGGGTTCTACTGGTGGAGGGTAAGAGTCAATGGACAGACTTTGATATAATGGCAAAACTCTGACATTTATGATTAGCCTGCTTGATCTATAATTAAAATATTAATTTATTTTGCATTGGGTTTGTTTACTGATGTACACATAGTACTGGCAATCATTTCTAACAGATCCTCTTGTCTAATGTCTATAATGTTGTGTTGTGATGTATTTAGGTGGGCAGGTGTACAGCTTCGGTGAGTTCCCATGGAAACAGAGCCAGGTGTCGGAGGTGGGCCCCCTGAAGCCTGTCCTAGAGAGCGCTCTCAGTGGCCAGCGCGTGGTCGCCGTGGCAGCGGGCAGCTTCCATAGCGGGGCGCTTACCGAGGACGGCGGGGTCCACATGTGGGGGGAGAACTCCTTCGGCCAGTGTGGCTTGTCCAGCCTCACTGTAGTCCCCAACCCTACTCCAGTGGCTGTCATGGACCCCGACACCAGCCCCCCCCATACCATCCGGGTCCTGGAGCTGGCCTGCGGGGAGCAGCACTCCCTTGCTCTCTCTGCCCAGCACGAGGTGTGGGCCTGGGGCAGCGGCTGCCAGCTGGGCCTGGTCACCACCGTCTTCCCTGTTTGGAAGCCCCAAAAGGTGGAGCACCTGGTGGGCAGACACGTCCTTCAGGTGGCCTGTGGGGCCTTCCACAGCCTTGCCTTGGTGCGTTGCCTACCCCCTCAGGAGTCTCGGCGGCCCCTGCCAGACAAGTGTGGCCAGTGCAACCAGCTGCTCTACACCATGACGGACAAGGAGGACCATGTCATTATCTCAGATAGTCATTACTGCCCCCTAGGGGTGGAGTTGCTGGCTGAGGGAGAAGCCAGGCTGGGGCCTGGAAGGTCCCCTCCACTAGGGCTTCAGAGCTCCCCTTCAGAGCCCCTCTCCTCTCATACCTCGGCCTCAGTACCAGGTCCCCATCCCTCCATAACAGAACATACAGACTCTGAGGGGGGGAGGACAGTGGCACAGAATGGGGAAGTCTTAACCACCACAGATGCTGACATCTCTGCTGCTGGGACAGACTCTGATCGAGCTGTTGGAGGTGTGGGGGGTGCAGGGTCCCGGAACTCCCCCTACCCTGATGATCAGGCAGTGAAAGAATATCTCAAGAAACTGTCTGACACCTCTTTGGCTGAGGAGACTGCCACGATGACCATAGCAGGAGCAAGTTTTCAGGTTAGTAGTGATGAGTTGATGCTTTAAGCCTGAAGCTACCCATTTTTGCACACTTGGTGGGTGACACACTGACTTTCTTGTAGTTTGAGGTCTTTGAAAAGTGAGGTCTTTGAAAAGTGACAATGAGCTGTCACGCTGTGTTTCCTGGGTCGTGTTCATTAAGGCACGCAAAGGTAAAACATTTTTATTAAGGAAAACTAAAATGTGCCTTTCTTATAGGTCCAGGAAGTCTTCCTTTTTCTGTCAGTTTTCTTTTGTGTGTTGCCTAATGCACCCTGTGTTTGTTTCAGCCCCCAGCAGATAGCCTTGACCTCCTGACCTCTGACCTCATCCCCGGGGTCATGCCAGTGACCACCAGCTCTGCCCTCAACAGCCTGGTCTCATCCTGTGCCTCCGCCGTGGGCGAGAGAGTGGTCTCCACCTACGAGGCTCTGTCCCTGAAGAAGATGATTAACTACTACTACCCTGGGGTTGTGGGTGTAGCAGGAGTACCCGGTGGAGTACCCGGGGGGTTTCCAGGGGGACCCGCGGAGGAGCGGGTGCGTCTGGAAGAGTCCATGCAGGGGAAGAAGAGCTGCAGCACGGGGGATATCCGTGAGGAGGAAGCCGAGGGCCTGAGTCGACGTCTCTCTCTGCCTGGACTCCTCTCTCAGGGTAGATACGCTGTTCGTCTCTTATCCTCCTCCTCTGCTCATCGCCTCTTATCCTTCTTATCTTCCTCCTATACTCTGTGTAAGTATGCGTGTGTGTGTCCCCACTTATCCAGCCTGCGAACATATCGAACGTCCATCTGAACTACAGTACTATGCAGTATGTTTGGGATTGCTGTGAAGGCTCACCATTTGTCTCGGTGTGGTGGCTCATGGCTCTTGTGTGTGTAACATTATGTGGGTTACAGTCAGTGAACGGTGGTTTTTGTTCTGAGATTAAAGCACTCCGCCATAGAGGAATGTGAGGCCATATTAATGTGAGGACTTAACCAGACGGGTTGCAGGAAGGAGAGAGAGAGGGAGGGATGGGAAACAGAGTCGCAGTGGTAGGGCCTAAAGTAGCTCTCCGAGGGTGTCTAAAGGGGATTTTGGATATGCAAGAAAATAATTTGACACATGGGTATAATACACGCTTGTACATGTCTTGTGAAACAGGACAAATGAAAACACCCACCAAATGATTATTATTAGCTCCCTGCTGCAGCCAAGAAGGGGACAGACAGCTGTCAGATGACTCTCTCTCTGGGCTGGCAGATGACTCTCTCTCTGGGCTGGCAGATGACTCTCTCTATGGGAGCAACTAACCCACGCCTCCCCAGTGACGTCTCGGTCTGTCTGTCCTCATTAACAGTCCCTCTCATACTCTTACTGTGGTACGGGACCGTGGTACGGGACCTGCCTCCGGCTGGGCTCGATGCCTCGTCGCCTGGAGGATGCTGTGTTTCTGGTTTATTGCAGGGGCTTAGAAATGTTTTGTATTTCCAGAGTAGATGAAGATCACTCCATGATAGTCATCCTGAGCATTTCTTTACAGTTGTTTACACTCACCTGTGGAACAGAGAGGACTTCATCCGTAACATTAACTGCAGTTGACCGCTGTAACTGAACATGGTTTGAGAGGAAGCGTAGAAAATGTACAATTTTTAAGAAACATATGGGTCTGTCTCCATCTGTAGTGTCCCCCAGGTTGCTGCGGAGGGCCAGCCGGCCCAGGGTGCGAGCGGTGCCCCTCACCCCTGTGGGAGGGCTCCCAGAGGCGGGGGAGCTGCTCCCCTCCCTGCAGACCGAGGTGTGGAGCTGGGGGCGGGGCGAGGAGGGCCAGCTAGGCCATGGGGACAACCTCCCCAGGTCAGTGTCCACTCTACATCAATAACCGAGGGCTGGGGGATGAGAACCATGATTGACAGTTGTGTAGACCAGTAAAGCATCAGAGTATGAGCACTGAATCTGATCTAGGATCTGTTTGGCTTTTGAGATAAATAAGATTACATGGACAGGCCGGACCTGACCCTAGATCAGCACTCCTACTCTGAAATGCTTTGGCCCTGGTTGTTGACTGAGAGGTGTTTCTGACCTGCAGGCTGCAGCCACTGTGCATCAAGTGTCTGAGCAGTAAGGAGGTGGTGCTTGTGGCTGCTGGGGCACATCACTCCCTGGCCCTGACTGCACAGTCCCAGGTCAGGAACTACATTATCACTCCTCATGGGAATCTGAGTCTGAGGGATTCCTCCCAAATGTGTGAACATTTGTTTGTGTGTGTTCAAGGTCTTCTCCTGGGGTAGTAACAGCTCTGGCCAGCTGGGACACATGGCGTCTCCTACTACTATCCCTCGCCTTGCCACGGTAAGAGTGTGTTTCTTTAATTGAGGAAAATGTTGCTCATACAGTCATCTTTACCACACACTAACCCAGTGTTCCTCCTTTATTCATTCAGCAGCGACGCCCCGCCGCTGGGCAATGCATGCGAGGGGTGTTCTTTGGCTCCCCGCTACCTTTGCCACCGCTGCTGAAAACAATCTTAGGAGAAACACTGCTAACCTATATACCCACATGAATAAACTCTGCAACAGCGATTAAAGCACTCTCCGTCGTAGAACAATAACGCCACATTTCCACTGGGGATTTATCCCAGTGTTTTACCCCGAAAGGCTGAGACTTTTCTGTTTCCATCTACGCTCGCCGGCTCCCGCGTCTCACTGGGCAGATGGCTCAGCGGCCCTGCTCTGACTTGGCACCAAGGCAAGGCCCTGGGTTCTTTTGGGATTTTAATTTAACTAACAATGGCTAACTGAACTTGAACACCTTCTCACGAAGCAACCGGTCTTGAATGAAGCGGAGGTTGTTGATTCTGCTCGCCACAAGTCTCCTGATGGAAACAATAAGACTACCTTAACATAAAACACAGGAGACAACCTGGTGTGGGTCTCAATGGAAAGCACCCTCCACCGCTTACAGTGATCGCAAATCATAGGATATATATATATATATATATATATATATATATATAGCTATTGCATTTGTGCAGGACTGTTTGTATAAGCGTGAGTAACCTTGGCGTGTGCGAGATGCAACTGTTCATATCTCCTTTATCTGCAGCTTCCCTGGACAGAACACTAGTCTATCGCAGCGCCTTCCCTCCAATATATCTCCTTAAAGCTGATTGCCACGCAGAGACGCGTCAGGTCCCATTTCTACAGTCTTTGGTATGACTCGGCCGGGGATCGAGCTCCCAACCTTCCAATCTCGGGGTGGACACTCTGACCACAAGGCCACTGAGTTGTAGAAGCCTAGCGCAACACAAAAGGCTGTATGTACGGTGATCTGATCTGCTCTGTTTGTCCCTGGTGTGACCCTGTAGCTGTCTGAGGGGATCCGTGTATGGGACGTGGGTGCGGGGGCGCAGCACACCCTCCTCCTGGCCGATGGGGACTGTTACCAGCCCATCCTTTACTATAGCGGACAGCAGGTCAGAGCGGGGGCGCAGGACGCACCCCAGGACCAGACAGAAGGGTACAGCTACACCCAGCAACCAGTGCTGCTCCCCTTCTGCATGAACGTGAGTAGTGGGTCACACACACACACACACTGTACTGAATGTTTTTAGTGTAGTCAGCATCGGCTTTGTGATTTGGCCTGACAGTGGTGTGTGTGTGGGTTTGTGTATCCGTGTTTTAGTTGGGCTACGTGAGCGGCGTGTTTGCGGGGGGCCAGAGCTGCGTGGCGCTAGCCGACCGCAGCGTCATGGGTTTCACCGCCAGCCTCCACGAGCTGGCTACTGCCGAGAGGAAGTTCTACTGCAAGCTGAGCTCTGTGAAGAACCACATACTGCGCCCTCTGTTGGACCTGGGTGAGGACTACTGCTGCCGCTACAGCTCCGCTGGACAGAGGCCATGGGTCAGAGGTTAGGGAGAGAGAGAGAAGGAAGGATGAGTTTCATTATAATGGTAACCATTATCCAATCAAAAACAAAAAAGTGAACGGTCTGCGTTCAAAAAGATCTGGCATAAAGCTTACATGTTGTTAAATGTTATACCTGTAACTTTTGGTTAACCGTGTGCTGGAATAGAGTAAATTAGTAAGTATTAGGTTGGATTCTGTTGGATGTGTTTGTTAACAGGTGTGTGTGTGTGGGATGTGTTCTCCGTCTACCCCTCAGAGTCGTTGAGTACAGCTCTAGGCCCGGCGTCCACAGTGCTGCTACGGAGCCTGGCGAGGTGTTATAGCCACCTATGTCACCTGACTGGCCAGCACTCTGCCTCCCTCACCGCCAACCTGCGCCGCCGCCGGGAGTTTAAAAGCCTGGTTATGCTGGAGCATGCCAGCATCTTCCTGGACACATACAATGAGTATGTACAGTTGTGTACACAGACGCACAATGTCTGACACTCCCACTGGTTTTGAATAGGTTGTTTTACATGCAGTTCTGCGTATAATGACCTCTCTTTCCGTTCCTTCCCCCTCCTCACTCCCTGCCAGGTACTGCTGCTCTGTGGGTAACTTCCTGGTGATGGGGGGCTTCCAGGCTCTGGCCAAGCCCTCGCTGTGAGTGTACACACACTAGGACATCTAGCAGCCCTAGCTTATTATCCTTACCATTTGCGTGCCCATTATACTATATGTTCATTATCCTTAACATTGACCTAGGCCTGTGTGCTCATTATCCTTAACATTGACCTAGGCCTGTGTGTTCATTATCCTTAACATTGACCTAGGCCTGTGTGCTCATTATCCTTAACATTGAACTAGGCCTGTGTCAGAGGGCAGCTGTTTGATGCCTCATAATTCTGCACACGAGACTCAGGAAGCTCATGAAGCTTTAATTGGAAAGGGAAAAGTCAAAGGATTAATTCTTATGGATTGTTTTTAATTATGAAACGGGTGGTTCGAGTCCTTAATGCTGATTGGCTGACAATACCACGGATATGACAAAACATATTTTTTTATACTGTTCTAATTACGTTGGTAACCAGTTTATAATAAGGCACCTCGTGGGTTTGTGGTATATGGGCTGTATCCAGGGACTCCGTGTTGCGTCATGCATAAGAACAGCCCTTAGCCGTGGTATATTGGCCATATACCACAAACCCCCGAGGTGCCATATTGCTTAATCATAAACCAATGTGTTTCTTCATCAAGGCTTCAACTAAGAGCGACTGAATTACCCTTCTCATACTTTTAACTGAATTAAAACAGGAAGTCTCTTATTTCCTTTTCCATCTCTCCTCTCTTCCATATCCTCCTCCCTCCATCCCCTCCACCATCTTCTGTTCCTCTGCTCAGAGAATTCTTTGGGAAGTGTCCAGAGCTGTTGCAGCGGCTGGCAGAGTCCAGCGAGGAGAACATTCCTCTGAGTGACCTGTTGGTGACTCTCTTCTACCTGCCCATGAGACACCTTCACGAGTATGGCAGGCTGCTGCTCAAACTGGGAACCTGCTTCGAGGTGGTACGTGGAGGAACTAGGACCGGGGCGTGCGCACACACACACACACACACACGCATGCTCACACACCTTCATACATACTCTCACTTTCTTGTGTGTCTCTCTCTCTCTCTAGAGCTCAGTGGACTACCAGAAGCTGCAGGATGGCTGCTCTAAGTTTGAGGCCCTGGCTCTTCATCTGAAGAGGAGGAGGAAGGAGGCAGAGTACACATACCACTTCTGGAAGAGCTTCCCTGGCAAGATGACGGTCAGTGGCCTGGTCAGTTGGTTTGACCACAGTAATCAGTGCCAGATTCACACTATTGAGCCAATGCCAACCATACTGTGCTCGCTCAGATATTTTCTTTTCACATTGTCCTTTCAAGCATGGTTCCAGCAACTATGGTGGATTTATAACCAGGCCACCACAGTACAGCTTGGTTCGGTTTGGCTCCATAGTGTGAAATGGGTATAAGACCTTTTATTCAGCCCAAAATCTCCAGTTTACCAACCTCTTATCCCATTTCACCTGGCGATCCTGTTCTAGGATTCCCTGCGTAATCCCCGCCGGAGGCTGATCTGTGAGAGCAGTAACAAGGCCCTGACGCTACAGAACTCTGGAAGGTTCTCTGTCAACTGGTTCATCCTCTTCAACGATGCACTCGTCCACGCTCAGGTAAACGCAGCTTTTCACAGCTCTTACAGCTGGCTCTTACAAAGGTGCCAATGTCCTTTCAGTTCGTTCGTTCTTTCATTCACTATTTTATTTTATTTTATTAGTTAACACCCTTAGAGCATTTGATATGAATATATCTGGTGTGTTGACTGACTCCTATCAAGTTGTGTGTTTGTCTTTGTCCTATCAGGGCGTGGTTCCCTATAAAAGCCTTGTAAGTATGCAGCAGCAGCCAGTGTACTGACCCCTAGTCAATGCAGCGCCCCTGTGTGGCCAGGGCTTGGCTTAGGACGTAGGTTTGATGTAGCAGCTCTTTAGGCACCTTCTGCCTGTCCTAAACCACAAACACCGGCTTCACAGCTTAAAATAACACCCACACAGACAGACAGTTTTTCTGATCTTCATGCACATATGGTGTACTAACACCTGGCTGGAATAAGCCTTGATTTCTTGAAGCTCACAGTAAAGAATGGTGGTTATTTACCTTCTCTGCCTTCTCCCTCAGGCTTTAACTAATACAACTGCTCCTGAACATCAGGAGCCCCAGAGCGGGTTCTGTACACCACTCTACAGTGTGCAGCTTCTCCTCAGCCGAGCCCAGTGCCCCCTGCCCTCTGATGCTAGCCTCAGGATACTGTGTTTTTAAAGCTGAGCTGATACCTTTAATAACTAAGGCTCTCTGTAGTATATTGCCTACTTCTATGACCTCGTTGTAGTCATAGCAACACGTTGACTCTGCTTACAGATGTCAATATAAACACAAATCTAAAAAAGTTAAGACTGATGTTATCGGGTCTTCCCAACGTGTGCGTCTTGGTTATCTAACTAAGATGCCTTCTGGCCCATTTTTAGTTTTTGCTATTTGGAGCCTTAGTTATCATTACTCTGAAACCATGTGACACAACACGTGAGGATCAGCCGTCTCAGGTTCACTTCTCTCAAACAGTTTCTGTTCCTTTTTGATTTATGTTTAATTCCAAGGAGAACATTTTCTTGTGTTTTTGACGACGTAGTGAGTGTTTTTAGTCCCCGTCGGTTCCACCTTGTGTGCTGTCTGTCGGCCTGCCTCGTGCCCTGTCGCCCTTGCCTCTCCGTGTGCCATGCATATTGGCATCTCCTAGGTCATGTGACTGTGTTAGCTCCAGTGCCCTGACTACTTCCCTGGCTGTTGAACCAGTGTACTCTATCTGTAGCTGAGTATATCGGCATATTGATGTCTCTCTCTTCCCTTCCTCTTCTGCAGTTCTCCACCCACCACGTCTTCCCATTGGCCACACTATGGGTCGAGCCCATCCCGGAGGAGAACACTGGCCTGTGAGTCTGTCAATCACCCTATCTGCCCAATCAGTGTTTAACTGGTGTGTTATTGACCCCTTCGCTCAGGGTTTCACAAACTTGGGCCTGGGGACACAAAGGGTGCATGTTTTTTTTCTTCCCTAAGCACTACACAGCTGATTCAACTAACCATCAAGCTTTGATCATTTGAATCAGCTGTGTAGTGATAGGGCAAAAACCAAAAAGTGCACCCCTTGGGGTCCCCAGGACCGAGTTTGGGGAAACGCTGCCTCAGCTGAGCTGTGCTATGTTCCATCCAGGCATGGACTGAAGGTGATCTCACCTGAGGAGACCTTCACCCTGTTGGCCTGTTCTTCCATGGAGAAGGTAGGCCACTAGCCAATAGCCAGGCTTCTCTACGCACCTGCTCAGGTTACAAGTATGTAGTGGTTGTGTCTTTGTAGGTTCTCGTAAAGCTGCCTAGTTGGGTTCTGTCTGTGGAGCGTGTGGTGACAGGAAGTGTAACGACGCATTCAGTTCAACTAAATTCACTTCAATATGACTATTAACCGACCTGTTCTCCAGGCCAAGTGGCTGCGCTCCATCAACCAGGCGGTGGACCAGGCCATGAGTGGGGCGGGGCAGTCAGGCTCAGGGGCAGGGCAGAGAGCGGAGCCTCCCATCTCCCGGACCGCCTCCTACACCTTCTACAAGGACAGCCGTCTGAAGGAGGCCATCTACGAGGGCCGCTGGCTGGCCGGCAAGCCCAATGGGAGGTGGGTCTGGCTGGGGAAGGAGGGAATCAGGACCTGGTACTTCTGGTTCCACTTCCGTACGGTCACAATGAGTTGAAAATTGAGGGGTTGTAGGAAAGCGCTGACTTGTTGTGTACGTGTCCTTGTTTCCAGGGGTATGGTGAAGTGGCTTGATGGGAGAATTTACACGGGGACGTTCAAGAACGGACTGGAGGATGGGTCAGTCAGTGTAAATCGATCAATAAATCAATGTGTCAATCACCGTAGTCAGAAATAAAGGCATTTCTCATTGTTCTGCTATTTGTTTATGGGTCGTAGTTTTGGAGATTACGTTATGCCCAGCAAGACGTTGAACCTGAACGACCACTATCAAGGCCACTGGAAAGAAGGGAAGATGCACGGTATCGGAACATACAAGTGAGTCCGTTTGGCTTTGTGAGGAGTTCAACGTTATTTAACAAAGGCCCTTGGGGAAAAAAAGTGATTTTTAACCTTTCTTTTTTTTGTTGCGTGACCTGGAGTTTGCAGGCATGTCTATGTGTACATCGGCTGTAGGGTTTCTGCTGTGTATCCTACCAATGTGACTGTCGTCTATGCAGGTATGCTACAGGTGAGTTGTACGAGGGCTCGTTCCAGGACAACATGCGCCACGGTCACGGGATGCTGCGCAGCGGCACGCTGAACTCCTCCTCCCCCAGCGTCTTCATCGGCCAATGGGTGCACGACAAGAAGACTGGCTACGGCGTCTTTGATGACATCACCAGGTAGTGGACTGCTCCAGCCCGCCCTTTTCTTTCTTTTTTTCTTTTTCTTTTTAAAATTTTATCCCATTTTCTCCCTAATTTTCGTGGTATCCAATCGCTAGTAATTACTATCTTGTCTCATCGCTACAACTCCCGTACGGGCTCGGGAGAGACGAAGGTCGAAAGCCATGCGTCCTCCGAAGCACAACCCAACCAAGCCGCACTGCTTCTTAACACAGCGCGCCTCCAACCCGGAAGCCAGCCGCACCAATTTGTCGGAGGAAACACCGTGTACCTGGCCCCCTTGGTTAGCGCGCACTGCGCCCGGCCCGCCACAGGAGTCGCTGGAGCGCGATGAGACAAGGATATCCCTACCGGCCAAACCCTTCCTAACCCGGACGACACTATGCCAATTGTGCGTCGCCCCACGGACCTCCCGGTCGCGGCCGGCTGCGACAGAGCCTGGGCGCGAACCCAGAGACTCTGGTGGCGCAGCTAGCACTGCGATGCAGTGCCCTAGACCACTGCGCCACCCGGGAGGCCCAGCCCGCCCTTTTCATACTACCGTGGTGAACTGGCCCGGTTACGCATCCAGCTAGCTCAGTACGATCGGGGTTGGATTGATAGTGTGAAAAGGGTTTTAGTGTGAAAAGGGTTTTAGTGTATCTGAAGTGCTGATGATGTTACGTGGTGACCTGTTTTGTTCCGTCAGAGGAGAGAAGTACATGGGCATGTGGCAGGATGACCAGCGGCAGGGCACGGGCGTCATAGTAACCCAGTTTGGCCTGTACTACGAGGGAGCCTTCAACAACAACAAGATGCAGGTGAGTCCTGGGCAGTGGGGTTCTTCCTCCTGACGCTAGCTGAACGTTAGCGCCAAGGTGTTAGAGGAGAGGAATCACCTTTTTTCTCTCTCGCTGTCTCAGGGCACAGGGGTGCTGCTGTCTGAGGACAACACCACATATGAAGGAGAGTTCTCGGAGGACTGGACTCTCAACGGAAAGGTCAGTGAAAGAAGAGCGACGCACAAACAAGCCTGAACACTGTCTCTCACACACACAGCTTGCACTCGTACACATTTTCGCTTAGCCACATACATTTGTGCAGACACATGTATAATACAGCACATTGCTGTCCCTACCTCTCAGGGTGTGCTGACCATGCCTAATGGGGACTACTTTGAGGGCTCCTTCACCGGGGAGTGGGGCTCTGGCCTGAAGGTCACCGGATCCTTCTTCAAACCCAACCTCTACGACTCAGACGGGGACAAGGGCCGCGCTGTGTACGTCTCTGTGCCATTGGTTTTAGTATGGTGGAGGATTAGCATATTCAAAGATTTTGATCTTGAGTGTTTAATTATTTTATTTTTTTATAATATATGTACAAATAGATTGCAAGGCTGTCTGTCCACAGGACATGTTTTTGCATCTATGCCTTGAAAAAAGGTTTTGAAATTAACCCGGTGAATGTGAAAGTGTATGTGAACATATAAATAGTGTATTAATTCCTTGTATGTGCGTCTCCAGTAAGCTGGGGCGCCTGGCAGTGCGTCCGGAGGAGAAGTGGAGGGTGGTGTTTGAGGAGTGTTGGATGAGGCTGGGCTGTGAGGCCCCTGGCCAGGGAGAGAACCAGCGAGCCTGGGAGAATATCGCTGTAGCCTTGACCACCAGCAGGAGACGGCACAGAGACAGGTAGAGCGAACAGAGTCCACACACAGTACTTCCATCTCACACTCACTCGCTATTTCTTTCTCACAAACACACACAAAGTACAGTAGTCTAACTGATATTGGTGTGTGTTGCAGCCCGGAGATGAACCTGAGTCGGACTCAAAACAGAACGCTGGAGAGTCTGGAGTTCATCCCTCAGCAGCATGTTGGTCCTGTTACCATGGAGAAGTATGACAGTATCCGGCGTTACCTCATCAAGGTGAGCCAACGACCCCCAGGTGTCTTACTAACCATCCTAATCCCCCTCAGCCAATGGACCCACGCACCAAAGTGTCTGACAAGCAATATCCTTCAGTGTGGGTTAAGTTGTTTTTCTAATAATCATGAAGAGATGTCTGAACTGTCGTCCTGAGGTGTCCTTGTTCATACTGATTTACTCTTTAGTTCTAACCTCTGACTTAACACCACAAGATATGAATATCCTGAAACTCACACATTAACCTTCACTGTCCTCCATTTTGTGCCCCCCCCCACAGGCGTGTGACACGCCCCTGCACCCCCTGGGCTGGCTGATGGAGACTCTGGTGGCTGTCTACAGGATGACCTACGTGGGGGTGGGGGCCAACCGCCGCCTCCTGCTGCAGGCTGTCAACGAGATCATGTCCTACCTGGCCCGCATCTTCCAGCTCGTCAGGTGTGTGTATTGCCTAAAACAGTTAGATACTATTTTTCCATTCAGTTTGGTCCTGTTTAAGCCATGTAATGTATGTGTGATGTTTGTGTCTTTCAGGTTCCTGTTCCCAGATCTGCCTGAGGAGGGTGGAGCGATCCCTGAACCATCCTCTGACCCCCAGGACAAGAAGGACTCCAACTGCGCAGACACCCAGCTAGAATCCCCCAAACCTGGGTACGACCATAGCATATCCACCCTCCCTGGTTGGAGTCTTCAGTGGTGTGGCTACACGGCAGTCGCATACTGAATCCATTGTCTTAGATGACTTCTAGATAAATATGTAGGCTATGTATTTGTGTAAATTTGGTTGAGAACACATCTATATCATGGATCTGTTTTGCAGTGGAGGGTCCAATGGGAGCTACCTATGGAGGATTATGTACAAAACTATAGAAGATTACGTTACAGTATGTCTTATGTAAAAGAGCACATGTCACTGTTCTTTAAATACTGTTTCCTTCCAGAAGAAAAATTAAGTATTTAAGCCGCTGAATGTGTGTTGAATGATGTCCTGTGTGTGTGGTTTCCCCAGGCGTGTGGTGAGTAGCTCTGCTCTACTCCTGCCGGTGTTGCTGCCTCGTCTCTACCCCCCTCTCTTCACCCTGTACGCCCTGGAGAAGGAGAGGGAGGACGACGTGTACTGGGAGTGTGTCCTCCGCCTCAACAAACAGCCAGACGTGGCCCTGCTCGCCTTCCTCGGAGTGCAACAGTGAGTCTCTCTTGGACTGACCAATGAGGTTGGGAATAAATAGTTGCCTCTACTTATCTCGCCATCTTACGTTCTGTTGAATCCGTGTAGCGAAACAGAATGTAAGCTTGCGAGGTCAGGATAGTCGTACGAGGCTAAATGAAAAGGACCCCATTTTAATTTTTTTCTATCACGTAACCTGACGGTCCTGACCTGGAAAAAACTGTAATTATAGCATGTTAAAATGCATCTCTTTTTGCTTTCAGTAAGTTTTGGCCGGTTTCAGTTCCAGTGCTGGGGGAGAAGACCGAGGTATGACACTAAGTACATTCTGAATCACACTGCCCTCCTGTGGGGGAATTAACACATTACATCAAGTACATGTTAGATTGTCCTTACTGACAGTCTCTCTCCTCTTTTTAGGTTGTGTCCAGCACAAAAGACGCCTGTTTTGCCTCAGCAACGGAGACCTTACAGCAGATCAGGTACGCTTTATCCAGAGCCGTACTATATCAGCATGAATGATTGAGTCTCATGCACTCTTATGATATTGTAGTTTAACCTGGTTAAGACTGGGGGTTTTTCGCCATTTTTTTTTTTTCCAGCACAACGTTCACCCCATCCGACAAGCTGCAGGTGATCCAGCTGACATTCGAGGAGATCACAAAGGAAGTGATGTCATCTCTGGAGGATAACTTCCTGTGGTCCATGGACGACCTGTTTCCTGTGTTCCTCTACGTGGTGCTGCGTGCCCGGTAAGTCGATGAGAACACATGTTCATGAGAGATGCACAGAAATCTGATTTTTATCCAAGTAGAATCAGAACTACAAATCTATTTACAGTACCAGTCAAAAGTTTGGACACCTACTCATTCCAGGGTTTTTCTTTATTTTTACTATTTTCTACATCGTTGAATAATAGTGAGGACATCAAAACTATGAAATAACACACATGGAATCATGTAGTAACCAAAAAATTGTTAAACAAATCAAAATATACTTGAGATTCTTCAAAGTAGCCACCCTTTGCCTTGATGACAGCTTTGTACATGCTTGGCATTCTCTCAACCAGCTTCATGAGGTAGTCACCTGGAATGCATTTCAATTAACAGGTGTGCCTTAAGTTAATTTGTGGAATTTCTTTCCTTCTTAATGCGTTTGAGCCAATCTGTTGTGTTGTGACAAGGGTGGGTTGGTATACACAAGATAGCCCTATTTGGTACAATACCAAGTCCATATTATGGCAAGAACAGCTCAAATAAGCAAAGAGAATCGACAGTCCATCTTCATGTCTTAAAATAATGGTCAGTCAATCCCGAAAATGTAAAGCATTTTGAACGTTTCTTCAAGTGCAGTCGCAAAAACCATCAAGCACTATGATGAAACTGGCTCTCATGAGGACCACCGCAGGAAAGGAAGACCCAGAGTTACCTCTGCTGCAGAGGACAAGTTCATTAGAGTAACCAGCCTCAGAAATTTCAGCCCAAATAAATACTTCACAGAGTTCAAGTAACAGACACATATCAACTGTTCAGAGGAGACTGTGTGAATCAGGCCTTCATGGTTGAATTGCTGAAGAAAAAAAACACTACTAAAGGACACCAATAAGAAGAGACTTGCTTGTGCCAAGAAACACACGAAATGGACATTAGACCGGTGGAAATCTGTCCTTTGGTCTGAGTCCGAATTGGAGATTTTTGGTTCCAACCGTCGTGTCTTTGTGAGACGCAGAGTAGGTGAACGGCTGATATCTCCGCATGTGTGGTTCCCACTATGAAGCATGGAGGAGGTGTGAGGGTGCTTTGCTGGTGACACGGTCTGTGAATAATTTAGAATTCAAGGCACACTTAACCAGCATGACTACCACAGCATTCTGCAGTGATACGCCATCCCATCTGGTTGGGGCTTAGTGGAATTATCATTTGTTTTTTAACATGACAATGACCCAACACAGCTGTGTAAGGGGTATTTGACCAAGAAGGATAGTGATGGAATGCTGCATCAGATGACCTGGCCTCCACAATCACCCAACCTCAACCCAATTGAGATGGTTTGGGATGAATTGGAGGGCAGAGTGAAGGAAAAGCAGCCAACAAGTGCTCAGCTTATGTGAGAAGTCCTTCAAGACTGTTGGAAAAACATTCCAGGTGAAGCTGGTTGAGAAAATGCCAAGAGTGTGCAAAGCTTTCATCAAGGCAAAGGGTGGCTACTTTGAAGAATCTCATATTTTATGTTTTGATTAGTTTAACACTTTGTTGGTTACTATATGATTCCATATGTGTTATTTCATAGTTTTGATGTCTTCACTATTATTCTGCAATGTAGAAAATAGTACAAATAAAGAAAAACCCTTGAATGAGTAGGTGTTCAAACTTTTGACTGGTTGTGTTATGTAACCAAGGCTGTGTTTCTCTTCAGGATCAGGAACCTGGGGTCAGAGGTGAGTCTGATAGAGGACCTGATGGACCCCTGTGTACAGCACGGAGAACACGGCATCATGTTCACCACACTCAAGGTATATATATATATATATATATACACACACACACACACACACACACACACACACACACACACACACACACACACACACACACACACACACACACACACACACACACACACACACACACACAGCATTCATTCTATGGCAGATACCATGCACTCAAACTCAACTTATTCAGATACTCATAACATTAATGTGATCGATGCACGCTTAAACACACTGCTTCATTGGGAATAAATGAATCGAATGAATCTTTCTGTATAATATATTCATTTTATTTCCCTCTGTCTGTCAGGCGTGTTACTATCAGATCCAGCATGAGAAGACCACATAAGAACCACAGAGAATCTCTGTACTGTACATTGCAGCAGCTCTATGTAAAGTGGCAGTCAGCCAATTAGAGGGCAGGGATTGGAGAGGTTTGGAGTGATGCTGTGTCAGGGTCGTCACAGGAGGGTCACGATGACTGACAGACAGGCTGCTGACTGTCCATCTGTTCCCCCGTAGCAGGACCCCCTCCCCCTTACATACACACATACACTGACGCATGCGCTTAAACACACACACTACACAGCTCCCCGCTCTAACCACTGCCTTTTGGTGACCAGGTCATCAGGCTCATACACCTACTTGATTGATCAGGTTGACCTCTGTAAAACTGTTTTGGCAGTTTGGCCAGTTCATCTGTCCATAGGCTTTGTGACTCTTTAGCCCCTGAATGAAGGAACCTGCTCCTTGAGCCGTCTGGAATAGGGGCCTACTGTGATGTGCGCCGAGCCGGTGGAGTTTTAGCTTGATCGTGGACTGTTGTGAATATGACTGGCTATTTCCTATTCACGCTATAGTAGTGGCAGAGATGATAACCGCTTCATTTGTCACCCAGCTCTGGTAGTGAAACGGAAGTCTACGAAGAGAAACTGAATCGTTACAATCCAAGTGAGACTCACCCTGAACTTGGAGCCTGTCTAATAACAAGACACCATCCTGTATGTACAGTATGAGGTGGCAACAAGTACGCATCACATGGCCACCTGTTGCTTCCATTGGACCTCAGCCCTCAAAAGCACATGTTATTTAATGGACCAAAGCAACGCGTCACATTGATGCCACTTAAAACACGAAAAGGATTTAACCTCCGTGACATCTGAGGATCTTTGTACGGAGCGCTAGCCGGCGCTCACTCGGAGCAACACCAGTTGAAGTTGTTTTGTAGTTGAAATGTAAAATGCACATTCGGTACAGTTTTGGTGTTATTGTTGTGTTCACTGTTCTGGGAAAAAATCTGAAATATACAGCTCTGTATTCAGGTGTTTTTTTTTGACGATATGAGGTTGGGTGACGCTCTGTTTCTCACGTGATGCAGTTAAATGACAGCCAGCTAATGTGCACCTCATCTGCTAGCCTTTTAAAACATTTCCATTCATACGGTGTTATTTGTATTTATAACCACTCTGTTTGCATGGTATTTATAATGCTACAAGGTGGTTTTTTCAGGGCACTTTGTTATTCTACACCAGAGCTGTAATTCAAATGAACGCTCGGCCACCTACATGAAATGTTGACATTTGATGGGTAACACACAGTAGAAGACTGTTTATTTTTTGTTATAAATCTCTTCCTGCAACATAGCTCATGTAATATTCATGTTTGGGGTTCCTCAAATCAGATGGAGGCTGTTACCAGGAAGCAATATTGTTAATGTGTTTGTTTGGTGCGCTCCTTTCATGCAGACAGACTTATGACAGTATTATGCAGTATTTGTTACTACCTGCAAGGCAATCACTACCCTGAAGAAACTGTCGCTGTTCAACTAGTTGGAGGCTGATCGTGT
This sequence comes from Salvelinus fontinalis, assembly GCF_029448725.1. Classification (NCBI taxonomy): domain Eukaryota; kingdom Metazoa; phylum Chordata; class Actinopteri; order Salmoniformes; family Salmonidae; genus Salvelinus; species Salvelinus fontinalis. Next base: position 49,627,462 of record NC_074671.1, on the reverse strand, counting down.
TGTAGTGGCATTGTGATGGTTAGACAGTGGTTATACAGTGACATTGAAGTCTACCAAAAGTAATTTTCCCTGTTGCAAATTGGCACAATGTTCTTTGAAAATCTTTTTTTATATCTCAAATCTGGGCAGAATTATTAGTCTGGGGAATATAGTTTGTTACAACTATTAATTGAGTGTTTGATGGGACATGCAGTACATAAGAATTGCTATTTTAAACAATTTGATTGTAACCTGGTATTTGGTTAAGTCTTTATTCAGCTTGTTTGTAATTTGTATGGTCATTCCAAGATTTACTTCCATTTTCCCCCATAATTCCTTGGGCAAGGACTGGTTATTTACCTGTATATTTGTTTACACCTGAAACACATGAAGTGCTGCATGATAGGAAATATATGAAGTGTTTGAATAACATACATTATGGTCTATGAAGGAAGATGTGACTGCTTGTACTTCCAGGTTAAGGTGTGTTCAGTTGGACAGAGCGATCTGTATGTTGGCACTTTTTTTTTTTTTTTTTTTTTAGGGGAATGATGTCAACATTTTGTCTAATGTACATCTTAATGTAAAGAAAGGGCAATAAAGCGAACTGACAAAGTTCCCTTTAAATAAAATTTGCCTCTGTACAAGTTTTCCTTAAGTCCGTATGTTCCCTGTTTGGTTTAATGGATTCGATACTTTACTTTTAACAGTCAGATTAGAGGCCAAAGGTGACTGTTTTGTAAATATTTGTAGTGCTGCTGACAATCCTCTAAGCTTGGACCCATTTCTAAAACGCTAAAGAGGCAGAGGGTGAATTAATGACAATACAAAAATAACTTTTAAGCCAAAACCTTTTACAGTGCAGCAAGATAATCTTAGATTAATAAATTACTTCATAAATCACCATCAACAACCAGTTTCTGATGTTTGATGAAACATTGGTAAATAAGTCCACAGTAAGGAGTTGACTGTGTGACAGTCTTAGGCTTTGATTCAATCAGATTGAGGATGTTTTGGTGGTGTCAGAACTGGCACTGCGTTGGAGCCGTCAAATTGGTGAGCTGGTGTTCTATTATGCTTGCCTGGGTGGAACTGGGCAAATCAAAATATATTTTAGATTCTTCAATGTAGCCACCCTTTTCTTTGACAGCTTTGCACACTTGGCATTCTCTCAACCAGCTTCACTTGGAATGCTTTTCCAACAGTCTTGAAGGAGTTCCCACATATGCTGAGCACTTGTTGGCTGTTTTTCTTTCACTGCGCTCCTGGTCAGTCCTTAAATGGGAGACCAGATGCTGCTGGAAGTGGTGTTGGCGGGCCGGTAGGAGGCACTCTTTCCTCTTGTCAAAATAAAAATATCCCAATGCACCAGGGGACAGTGACTGGGAACATTGCCGTGGGTCGGGTTCTGTATTTCGGATGGAACATTAAACGTGTGTCCTGACTCTCTGGGCACTAAAGATCCCATGGCACAGATCGTAGGAGTATTAACTCCGGTGTGCTGACTAAATTCCAAATCTGGCCCTCATACCACCACGGTCACCTAATCATCCCCAGCTTACAATTGGCCCATTCATCCCCCTCCTCTCCTCTGTAACTATTCCCCAGGCCGTTGCTGTAAATGAGAATGTGTTCTCAGTCCACTTACCTGGTAAAATAAGGGTTAAATGAAAAAAAAAACTCATCCCAAAGCACCTCAATTGGGTTGAGGTCGGGTGATTGTGGAGGCCAGGTCATCTGATGCAGCACTCCACCACTCTCCTTGGTCAAATACCCCTTACACAGCCTGGAGCTGTGTTGGGTCATTGTCCTGTTGAAAAACAAATGATAGTCCCACTAAGCCCAAACCAGATGGGATAGCGGTTAAGTGTGCCTTGAATTCTAAATAAATTGCTGACAGTGTCACGAGCATAGCACCCACACACCATCACACCACCTCCTCCATGCTTCACGGTGGGAACCACACATGCGGAGATCATCCGTTTACCTGCTCTGCGTCTCACAAAGACACGGCGGTTGGAACCAATAATCTCGAATTTTGGCTCATCAGACAAAGGACAGATTTCCACCGGTCTAATGTCCATTGCTTGTGTTTCTTGGCCCAAGCAAGTCTTCCTCTCATTGGTGTCCTTTTAGTAGTGGTTTCTTTGCAGCAATTTGACCATGAAGGCCTGATTGACGCAGTCTCCTCTGAACAGCTGATGTTGAGATGTGTCTGTTACTTGAACTCTGTGAAGCATTTATTTGGGCTGCAATTTCTGAGGCTGGTAACTTTAATGAACTTATCCTCTGCAGCAGAGGTAACTCTGGGTCTTCCTTCCCTGTGGCGGTCCTCGTGAGAGCCGGTTTCATCATAGCGCTTGATGGTTTTTGCGACTGCGCTTGTAGAAACTTTGAAAGTTATTGACATTTTCTGGATTGACTGACCTTCATGTCTTAAAGTAATAATATACTGTAGTTTCTCTGATTTATTTGAGCAGTTCTTCCCATGATATGGACTTGGTATTGTACCAAATAGGGCTATCTTGTGTATACCAACCCTACCTTGTCACAACACAACTGATTGTCTCAAACACATTAAGAAGGAAAGAAGTTCCACAAATTAACTTTTAACAAGGCACACCTGTTAATTGAAATTAATTCCAGATGACTACTGGTTGAGAGAATGCCATGAGTGTGCCAAGCTGTCATCAAGGCAAAGGGTGGCTACTTTGAAGAATCTCAAATGTAAAATATATTTTGATTTGCTAAACAATTTGTTGTAAACTACATGATTACAAATGTGTTATTTCATAGTTTTGATGTCTTCACTATTATTCTACAGTGCAGAAAATAGTCAAAATTAAAGAAAAAACCTGGAATGAGTAGATGTGTCCTAACTTTTGACTAGTACTGTATGTATATTATTTCTCATTTTTAAAGGGTTTTATATGGTGTCAAAGTTCAGGGACAGCATTACCACCGTAATTCGGGAATGATCTATTAACTAATAGGGAATGGAACCAGAGAGTAAGCTTCTGTAACCTTTCTCACACCACTACAGTATTCATTTCAACAGACCCCAACAGACATTGAAAGGCTAATATTGATAGGCTAATACCCTCACCCATCAGACTATTCTTGATTTAATGTTGTCTTTACATATACTAAATAATATATGTGTAGTGCGTATTTTCCATATGCACTAAAAGCATATTTGTCTCAAATGTTGTGCACAAATTTGTTTACATCCCTGGTAGTGAGCATTTCTCCTTTGCCAAGATAACCCATCCACCTGACAGGTGTGGCATGTCAAGAAGCTGATTAAACAGCATGATCATAACACAGGTGCACCTTGTACTGGAGACAATAAAAGGCCACTCCAAAATGTGCAGTTTTGTCACACAACACAATCCAACAGATATGTTGTGTGACAAGGTGGAAGGTGACGTGGTGGTCCTTCGTGGGCAAATTTTGTCATCAAACTTTGTCATCAAAGTCTGGCATTCTCTGGATTTCTGGTGCTTTCAAGACAACTGGGAACTCTGAAAAAACAATTTTGAATCACGTGATCTTCAGGGCGGAGCTCTAGAATGAGGCCTGAGTACCCGACTTGGAATTCGGAGTTGGATGACCATTCAAAACGTATTTTCCCAGTCAGAGAAAAATAAAATCCAAGTCGGGAGTTCCCAGTTGTCTTGAACTCACTAAAGTCTGAGATTTCCCAGTTTCCAGTTTCCAGTTGTCTTGAAAGCGGCAGCAGTCATGCTGGATTGACAGCATGGCCAATGTTGAATGTTTATCCTTAAAAGAGACCCTTAAACCCAGACTTGGACCACACTTCCACTACACTGAATAGCTGGCTAGTGATTGCTTTGCAATGCTTGCAGTTAGCCACTGATTCCTTCCAAACCACTCATTGTTTAATTAGCGATTTCCAACTTGTTGTGTATTGTTTATGTCCAATGGCCAATGAGGACTAATACGTTTTATCTATAATTTCTCTTCATAATTTCTCTTCATATGACAAGGATTAAAAAGGATTTGCCAGTAGATTGTCGACTTGATTCATGATGATGGCTGCTAGCTTGCTAGCTAAGATTTTGAAAGTATGATGTTGACACAATCTGTCCAATCAAAGCTACTGTAGATATAACAATGACCTTGAGCCTTCTTGGATGGGCACTTCTAATTTAACTCTATGGCAGCATCCAAGGGGCTTGAATTTTCGAGCTCTTCCCGTAGTATTTGCGGTGACGTAGTGTCCCCATGAGTGACAGAACACTGAGCCAATCACGGCACACGTTAGAGAACATTACCAACTCATACACTCCATATTTTCCGCTGACTGCCCCACCACCACAGAAACACTGAGCTAGGCTGAAACACCTGCATTCTGGAGCTGCCTTACTCAAGAAGCAAAAAAGAGACCATGTTTGTATGCAGCTTTGTTAACTCGATGTTGTAGTTTTTTTACAAACTGATATGTGACATGTATTAATGCCAAAATAACATGCAAAAAAGGCATTTTAAAAAAACAATTACATTTTTTTTTAAGTACATACACTACCAGTCAAAAGTTTGGACTCAAACACAAACACACCTCCAGGCTGTGTAAGGGCTATTTGACTAAGCAGGAGAGTGATGGAGTGCTGCATCAAATGACCTGGCCTCCACAATCACCCAACCTCAACCCAATTGAGATGGTTTGGGATGAGTTGGACCGCAGAGTGAAGGAAAAGCAGCTAACAAGTGCTCAGCATATATGCGAACTCCTTCAAGCCAGTTGGAAAAGCATTCCAGGTGAAGCTGGTTGAGAGAATGCCAAGAGTGTGCAAAGCTGTCATCAAGGAAAAGGGTGGCTATTTGAACAATCTCAAATATTAAATCTTTTTTGATTTGTTTAACACTTTTTTTGGTTACTACATGATTCCATATGTGTTATTTCATAGTTTTGATGTCTTCACTATTATTCTGTAATGTAGAAAATAGTAAACATAAAGAAAAACCATGGAATGAGTTGGTGTGTCCAAACTTTTGACTGGTACTGTATATATGTATATATATATATAGTTTGTTATACTGTAGCATTGTATTGATGTATTAATGTTGATTGTTTTCTGCCCAGGGACTACAGATGAAAATTAGCTATCTAGCTAAATCTGGTGCAATGGTATGTTGTACATGATCCCTTACAAATAAACGTAATAATTATAATGCTTTAGTTTTAACAGTCACATTAGAGGTCAAAGATGACTGTTTCGTAAATATCTCTAGTGCTGCTGATAATCCTCTAAGATTTGACCTATTTCTATACCTAAAAAGCTACACAGAGGGAGGGTAAATTAATGACAATACAAAAATGAGAATTTTAAAGCCAAAGCTTTTTACAGCGCAGCAAGATAATCTTAGGTTAAAGTTCATCTCTAAAATCAATTCTGGATTGTCCTCAACATGAAATCATATTTTTCCCCTGACAGATTACTTCATAAATCACCATCGGCCACCAGTTTCTGATCAAATAAGTCCACAGCAAGGAGACGAGTGTGCGACAGACTTCCGTGATCATTAATATGGTTAGAGAAGCAGAAGTAGTTGTAGGGTACTACAGTATATAATGACATCATCATGTTCTGTCCCCATCTCCTCCAGCTGTTGGGAGCTCAGTACAGTGATGTGTTTAATTACACACTGTGGGATATCCCCTATTTTCCGTCTATTCAACACAGAGTAGCTATGTGGCCATGGGTGCGTCCCAAATGCGCCCTATTCCCTATATAGGGCACAACTTTTGACCAGAGCCCTCCAGGGCCCATAGGGCTCTGGTCAAAAGTAGTGCGCTGTATAGGGAAAGGGGTGCTATTTGCGACACAAGCTTTATTGGGCCATGGTCTGGCGGGTTTTAAAAGCAGAAAGAGTTGAACCTTTGGAAGCAGAGCTGTAGCACAGCCTTGGACAGGCCAGCAGCAGGTTGGACACGCTTCTGTCATTTCCGGAGAGAGAGAGAGACAACGGCTCACTTGCCCAGGATTAACTGGGATAGAGAGAGGATTACACTCTTCTCTCCTTTCTTTCCAGCTCGCTACGTAGTAAAAGCACAGACCTGTTACCAGCGGATCCCCTGGGGATTCTCACTCTGCGGCAAGAATTGGTGAACTGTATTATACAGATGACAAATCCTCCTCTGGAGCTAAATATTCAGGGTTGAGGAAGCGGGTCAAAGGGACTGGAAGAAAAGAGTCCACAGAGGTAAGTAGTGAGCCCGCAGGAATGTGTGTCTTTTATAGTTGGCTCCGAGCCCAGATACAGTAGACTCTCACTGACAGTTTTCAGGATTTTCATTGTTTTCCCACCAAGGGAATCCACTGTTTTTAATCCAACTATTACTACATATTAGAGTCAATTGACGCACCCATCCGTCAATCTAAGTAACATGATGAAAAATCCCCGTACTTCGGTTTAAGATGTAACACTACATCACCAGTATTGTTTTTTTCTTTCTGTTGAATGGGTGACGTTGACCGACACAAGGACATGGTGGCACGTAGAATACGGAATTAGAAGAGACTGTGCTTAAGTGGGCCATTGACTTTTGAACCCTGATCTTATTTCACACACAGGGCATTTAAATGGCCCTTAGGGCTTTTAACATGTGACAGTGGAGGCTGTTTTTACCTGGGAAGTTATTAACACCCAGTTAACATCCATCGTAGCAGAACTGATGACTATGTACTATGTATGGAGGTCAGAGTCTTATTAATCTGGATTAATGTTATGTTATTGTTATCTAAAATGTGTACAAAGATTAGATGTTATCATTCAGTTTTGAGATGAACTACTAAGCAAGATTATTTTTCGTTTTTTTTTAAATTACATTTTTCTTTGTTAATTTCTCTCTTTCCAAGGTCTGGGTTGGGGTGAATTTCCAGCAGTCAGTGCTGGGTGATCACCATGAGGCAGGCTGTGGAAGCCGAGAGGGTGACGTCGTCCCCTAGACCGAGTGACCATGGTCAGTAATAGGAAACAGCCTCTCTCTCAACCTCTAGCTGATGGCAATGCACTTCTCTCCTGCGTGTTGTGATAATCCTATGGCTGTTCATCTTTACGTTTTTGTTGGTGTTGTCCTCCAGGCCTAAGGCAGATCCTGTCTGACGTGGTAGAGGAGGTGAAACATTCCATCAGGAAGGAAATCAACGGGGCAGAGCTCCTAAACAGCCTCCTCAACGCCCCATGGCTTAAATCTCTGCTCCAAGTTAGTCTGGGAGTCTAGTTTGTGATATACTCTCATCTTTGGGTTTAGAAAAGCTGTATTTCACTATATCTCTACTTTCTCTCAGTCTCTGCTCCACCCAGTGAGTGGAGGGTGTCTTTGACTTGTGTTTGTCCATACTCTTGTCTTGTTCTGGGTGTAGGTTTAACCTTTTCTCTGTCTCTGCACCACCCAGGTGTATGAATGTCTGCGGCAGCACCAGAGAGAGCCTCCTGCTCCCTTCCTAACGTACACAACACAGCTAATCCGACAGGTAGGACCTTTCCCTCTACTGCTTTGCCTCCTTCCCTCATTGGCTTGTCAGAAGTGTCAGTGGTGTCAGTCCTGTCCTGTGTCCACTCTTCTGCTGTCTGTGTTCCAACCCGTCTTTCTGCTTCTCTTCTAGATTCTGGCTGACCTGAGAACAGTTCGGAACACTTCTGCTGAGGCCAGGGAGCTTTACAGTCTCCTCAGGGGACCACACTTCCAGGTGAGAGATCCTGAGGCAACAGGGGCTCCTATGATCCTAACCTTTGTGTCTGTTGTTGCAGTAACTAAGGTCTTCTGGGTTGTGTGAGTTATTTATGTGTGTTGAGTCCGCCTGAATGAATGAATGAATGTACTTAATAGTTGTGCTCTGTCCTAGGCTCTGACATCAGCCCATGATACGGTGGCCCAGAAGGACTATGACCCTGTGCTGCCTCCTATCCCTGACAACCTCGCTGACGATGAGGAGGCCATGAGGATAGTCTGCCTGGCGAAGAACAAGCAGCAGCTGGTGAGTCGTGGATTGGATACAACTGAACGTTTTTAATGCAAGGTTACAGAAATGTTGTATCTTATGCACACCGAATGCAAAGCATCAACTGCTGAGGACCTGACAGAAGCTGTAAGAAAGGGCAGATGATGCTTTCATAACATGTCATTCGTTTGATTGTTAAATTGTGTGACAGATGATTTCAATCAGAGTAATAGCAGTAGAGATGGTTTTAATACTTCAACATTTCAGGATGGCTTATGATTAGTGTCACGATGGGTCAGTTTTGGACACCAAAATATACCATTTCCAGTCACTCAATTTGAACACAAAATGTTTTCCTATAGTTATTAAGCTGTATACACTCGGAAGCTCCTACCCATCCACATCTGACATTGCGACCTCTTTTGGAACCCATTTGGAACTAATCTAAATCCAATCCTGGTGGCAGACAGTTTTAGCAGTACCCTGTGTACCCAGATCCCTATTTCAGGGCTATAGAGGTATCTGTGGTCTCAGACAGAGGTAATCTTGTCTAGCCCTGTCTCTCCCGCTGAAAGAGGAGCTCAGGAGAGGGGATTCCCAGTCGCTGGGATACCCTGAGGAAGATGACCCGCCGAAGGCTGATCCACGGTGGGGCCAGGGCGGTGGAGGGCCCCTGGCACGGTGTTGGGGCTCTGGGGGACGTAGTGCCCGGGGAGCGACCAGTCATGCCCAGCACAAGGAGAGTCAGCTACCCACCAGTCAAATTGCTATCTTCTGCGGATCCATCACCCCTGGGCAAGCTCCGGGCTCCGCCACATTTTAAGCCAATGAGTAACTGCAGAATGTACCAGACTGATGCACTTTGGAAAGAAGAAGGTCTTAATCGCTCTGCCCCCTCGGTCTGTAGCTCTGTCCTCATTGGTAAGAACTACAGTTGAAAAGACCCTGAAAACAATATGATGCAATATTGTATCTACTGCCATGAGTTGTACAGTGCTGTACACTGCAATACATATCAGTTCAGTACATTATAATACAACACAATGGAACTTCTACTCTTATTCAGGCTAATAGATTACCTTTTTCCAACCTCTCTCTCCTCCCTGCTTCTGGAGATAATGTGATTGAGGAGCTAGACAGCGACGAAGAGAGAGAGTCAGCCAACATCCTGACCCCTCTCCCACACCACGCTCCACCCCTCCAGCCCTGGACTCTCACCCCTCCCTGCACGGCTGCATACCACCTGTCCATGGGTGACTACCACCATACCCCTGGAACTCCTCCGCGGTTCCGGAGCTACAGCGTCAGCCCCCGGGTGAGCACGGCTCCCCCCAGCCCCATGCAGCATCGGCGGGTAGATGAGATGCCTCTCAACCCCCCTGTGGAGCTGGCTAAGCAGAAGAGCCTGGATGAGTTGAGGTCCACGGTGCAGCAGGCTGCCAGCTCTATGGAGCACAGCACCAATGACGTCTGGCTGCTGGGGCAGAAGATGGCCGCCGCCACAGAGCGCATGTCTGAGAGTGTCCAGGAGAATGCCCAGGCCCTGACGTTGCTGGCCCAGGTGGTGAGCAGACTGCAGACACTCAACGCTGCCAGCAGGGCGGTAGCAGATACACCGGAACCACACAGAGGAACCAACAGCAGTAGCCTCCCAGTCATCATATCAGCCAGGGTACAAGAACACACAGCCAGCAGCTTGAAGACTCAGACATCCCTTTCACACCAGTCCAGAGTATGCTCCCTGTCCACCTCTTCCTCCTCCTCTTCCACCTCCTCCAGCTCCTTCATTGTCTCTATGGATGGCATATCCACATCCCAGGGGAAGATCTCTCAGCCTCGGTCCCCAGCCTGTAATGGGTCACCCAAAGCAGGGTTGAAGACCAGGGTTCCGCCTATGTCTCCCAAAAAGCATGTTGGTGCTTCCCCCACATCTCAAAAGAAGCATGTGGAACCCCAGCTCCAGCAACCCTACCTCTACAACAGCCTCTCAACACCTCCACCACCTGCCCCGCCCGCCCCCAACCACAACAAGACTGTCTCCAGCTCCAACCAGGGGAAGAAGAAGAGGAAGAAGAGGAAGTGAACCAGCCAGGAGGACAGTGGTGCTCTGGTATCTTCAGGAGATCTTATATTCCTCTGCTTCAGGGAATGGTCCTCTCCTCAAGATTCCCTCAGAGATCTCGGCTTCAAAAGGCATTTATCCTTTCTTCTGTTATCTTCATCACCATCATGTCGCCCACCATTCATCCCGCAATTGTTATGTGCTGGCTATGCTCATTATTGCGTTTCCATCCTCAATGGTAACCTCATCCTCTGTGTTTCATGCAACTCCGTGTTTCCCGAATGTCATCTGTTATTTTCATATTATTTCATTTTGTAATTGTAAATAAAGCATGTCCATTATTCCTTTTTGACTCATGATGTTTTCATCTCATATCACATGACACCCTCCATAAGCTGTAATTGGCCAAATGTGTCACTGTTGCTGTTCCACCCCAGCGATAATTCTCTGTTTGCAGTGAGCTCCAAAAGTTTTTTTGACAGTGACACAATTTTAGTTGTTTTGACTTTGTACTCCAGCACTTTGGATTTGAAATAATACAATGAGGTTGAAGTGCAGACTGTCAGCTTTAATTTGAGGGTATTTTCATCCATATCGGGTGAATCATTTAGAAATTACAGCAGTTTTTGCACATTCACTTTTGTGTATGAAAGTAGTAAAAAGTTAAGTATTTGGTCCCAAATTCATAGCACGCAATGACTACATCAAGCTTGTGAGTCTAAACATTTGTTGGATGCATTTCCTGTTTGTAATGTTTGTGTTTCATATTATTTTGTGCCCAATAGAAGAATGGTAAATAATGTATTGTGTCATTTTGGAGTCACTATTGTAAATAAGAATATAATGTTTTTAAACACTTCTACATTCATGTGGATGCTACCATGATTAACGATAATCCTGAATGAATCGTGAATAATGATGAGTGAGAAAGTTAGATGCACAAATATGATATTTGTGCATCTGCAAATTAAAGCTGACAGTCTGCACTTTAACCTCATAATCATTGCATCATTTAAAACCCAAAGTCCTGGAGTACAGAGCCAAAGCAACTAAACATTTGTCAAAGTCCCAATACTTTTGGAGCTCACTCTATGTGTGAGACCCTGGATTCATGTCCCCTCTCTGTCTCTCTCTTAGGGAGCCACGATAAAGCGAAATGAGATAACAGGGGAGATCTTTGTGGCACGAGTGATCCATGGAGGACTGGCGGACCGCAACGGTGAGACCACCTCTCTCTCACACACACACACACACACACACACACACACACACACACACACACACACACACACACACACACACACACACACACACACACACACACACACTCTCTCACTCTGTCTTTAATCTGTTTCTTCTTTCTCATTTGTGCCCCTCCTCCCCCCTCTCTCTCTCTGGGTCTGCTGCATGCAGGGGACAGGATCACAGAGGTGAATGGCTACTCTCTAGATGGCCTGGAGCCTGAGCAGGTCATTGAGATACTGGTGAGTAGCAGAACACTGCTTGGCTGCCCAAACATGCACACATTTCACACAGTCAACACAGATGGTGTCTGTAGTATGTCTTCATCCACCAGTGATGTACATGGGCGTTTATCTGTCTTTGGACCCACAGGCCCGGTCTCAAGGCACTCTCATGTTCAAAGTGGTTTCCATCACAGATAGACCAGTCAACAACCAGATGATAGTGAGTAATGGCATGTTTACCGACCTACCCTTCCCTGGTAACAGTATCAGACAAGTCATGTAAGCTGATTGAACCATAATGGCACCAAAACCAACGTCTTTCTCTTGACAATAGGAGGTTACTATTACCAAGAAAACCTATGGCTCAGTTCCTGTCTTCAGTGTTGTAGTAAAGATATTTTCATTGCATTGTCCTTATGTCTTGTTGTCTGTTGTATTGTGTCTCCTGGTGTCCCAGCTGTATGTGCGTGTCATGGCAGACTACAGTCCCCAGCAGGACCCGGCCATCCCCTGCGCCGAGGCAGGTTTGGACTTCAGGAAGGGAGACCTGCTGGAGATCGTGGACCAGTCAGACACCCTCTGGTGGCAGGCCAAGAAACTACCCAGCACCTCGGCACCCTGTGCTGGGCTTATCCCCTCCACCAACCTGCTCAGGAGGAAACAGAAAGAGTTCTGGTGGTCTCAGCCCTACCAGCCGCACACCTGCATCACACCCTGTGAGTAATTTCCTCTACAATAAATCATATTGTTTCATTCATTTGTTTACTTCAAGATGACTTTGGTGGATTATTTTGTATGTTTTTTTTCTATTTTCTGAGGAAAATAGAGGAAGATTTTGAATCTAGTATTTAAGTCTTTGTTGAAGTTAGTTCATCATGTAGCCTGTGGTATACAAAATATTGTATCACTCAACTATAACACTGTTTACTTTATCTCAATAATTTCTGAATTCCAATTTGGAATGTGAGAGGAGCTAAGAGAAGGTGAAAATAACTTGCTCTACTGAGCTCTCCTTTGAGCTCAATTAGAATCAACTCCAACACCATGTCTAGTGACATACACATTCATCCCATTATCGTGCTCTCCCCCTCCCTGTTCCCCCGCTCCTAGAGGAGGGTGAGTTCAGCACTAACATCGAGGGGATCTGACTGGGTTCAGACGTACCCTGCGTCTGTGTCGGCGGCAGTCCCTAAGCACAGGCTCCAGTCAGCAGTCCTGCTACACCCGCTACTCCGGCAGCTGCTACAGTGCCCTCAACAACCCATACGAAGAGGTGGTACGATACCAGTGCAACCCGCAGGACAAGCACCGCCTGGTCGCCCTGGTGGGTAATTCACCAGTCTGGCACTAACCAGCTACACAAATAGATTGGCACAAGATTCAAATATGTATTGACTGTCATGAGTACGTGCTAACGCGTAAATGGTTCTGTGGCCAATAAGGCAGAGACGGTATGACACATGTTGTGTCACTGTTCTTGTACATGGGCAGTGTGTCTCTACTTGTATTGACGCAGAATATGTGTGACGACATGACAGAGATCTCACAAGTGTGTTGTTCTCTCTCAGGTCCCTCTGGCGTTAGGGTGAACGAACTTCGCAGACGGTTAATCGAAATCAACCCAGTGACCTTTCAAGGGGCAGTGCCTCGTAAGTAAACCACCTAACCTCTGTGAACCTGTCAGTCTATTTGACTTTCTTCCATTGTTGACATGGATACAATCGATGTCTTATTTGATGTCGTCCTATGATGTCTTGTGTGACGTCTTGTCTTCCTATGATGTCATCTGAAATATTTGTCCCTCTTCCTCCAGACACGACACGAGCCGCTAAGAGCCATGAGGAGTCTGGTAAAGAGTATCACTTCATCAACAGAGAACTGTTTGAGAACATAGTTCACAACAACAAGTAGGTACTCCCTGAATAACAGCTTATCACTTTCCTCTCACAAACACATGTTGTTAAATCAACTGTCACAATATGAATGTGACTCGTGGCCTTATGTCCTAATGGGGACAAAGAACATTAAGTAAGTTAATAACATTGATGTGGACCACCTGATTATAAGCCAGGGTTTTGTGTTTCATTTGTTTTAAACCAGGTTTCTGGAAAACGGGGAGTACAAAGGTCATTTCTACAGCACTAGTCTTGATGCCGTGAAGGATGTTTTGAACAGTGGAAGGATCTGTGTCATCGAAATCGAGCCTCACGTGACTCCTGCTGGGGTTCTACCCCAGTGGGGCTTCATCATTGACTTGGCCTTATTGTAGAGTTAGCTTTGTGTTGACCTCAGTTGCATCTTGGCCAGGTCTTCATTGAAAATGAGAATTAGTTCTCAATTGACCCATGTATGATGACTGTCCCCTTCCAGGCCATCCAGTCAGCGAGGACACATGAGCTCAAGGCCTACATCATCTATGTGAAGCCGCCCACCGCCGAACGCATGAAGGAGACCAGAAAGGAAGCTCAGATCACCACAAACTACTACGTCAACATCCCTTTCAAAGTAAGCACTCCTATGGTTTTATTATAATTTCTCCGTTTTTTTCATTGACCAGGAAGTCTCTCACAGTTTGAACCTCTTTTTCCAAAGATACCTAGTAATAATATGCCATCCCTACGGTGATCAAATGGTTGAAATACTGACCATCATGCCATATTTAAGATAGTGACCAACTGTCATGTTATTCTGTTCCCAACAGGAGGAAGACTTCCAGGAGATTGAGGAGGCAGCCAGAAAGATGGAGTCTCACTACTGCCAGTTCTTTGACTGTGAGGAGGGCTCAGGACGAGCCACAGTGGGTTCCTGCCAACTGGATATGACGCACAGAGGAGTTTTGATGAGAAATGAGGAGAGGAGAGGACATAAAAGGATAACAAACAGGGCATCGTAAAAGAGGGAATGGAGAACAACATGGATGAGGAGTGGCTGTCACCTTTGGCTGCTACTTTTGAAGATACCCCTCTGCTCTCCAGTGGAATTTGTTTTGGATTGGATTTATTGTTTTGTTTTGTTTAGTGTGAGTTTGAGAGACTCATACAGATACTGTCCTTGTGTCTGCTTGAATCTGTTGTTGACTATTTTGCCTATTCAAGGCTATGATGGCGCTGGATTAAACCAAAAATCATGTGTCTGTTTTTCTCTGAAATTGTGTGCATAGTTGGGAGATAATGTATTGATGTGCTACATAGGCATGCTATGAGAGGTTGTAGGTTAACCTTTCATCTTTCGTTTACAATTAAAGCAAATAATTGTCCATGCTGAATTTCTGTATTTTGTTAGCTATAATATTGTTATAATGCCTTCATTATTAAAGCAGACGTGGTTGTAACACTTTGCTGCACCCCACAGATGAACCAGTTCTGCCTGTGCCAGATACTAACCTTACTCCCACACACACACAGAGAGAGATGGCTGACACAAACCATTTATGAGCTCTGACCTCAGGGGGGCGCTCTGACCTCAGGCGCCAGTTGCTGGTGTCTGCTTCAACATCTTGTCAATACAAGAGACAACCCAGACCGGCATGGCACTCAACGAGCATGCGCATGCATACACACACACACACACACACACACACACACAAACCCCTGTTTCAGGCGGGAGTTCCAAGGACAAAGAACACTACTGAGAACCAATGGAACATTGATATTAGCCTGAAGGGGACCGCCCTCCACTCACAGCGACCAGTCAGGAGAGCAGAACTACTAGAATCTACCCACGTCATTTCACTGTATAAAATGTATTGCACAATATGAGTCGGGGCTCCTCCTGCTAGCTCCCTCTGAGCTAAATGGACGAGCCCGTGCACGTGTTGTCAGATATCTTTGCAACTTATTAAACTGCCTTAAATATCATACCTTATCCACCTGGTCTAGCGTCTCAACTTGGTCTCTCTCTTCTAGTAAATATCATCAATCTTTAACAATTTCTGTTTTTATTTGATTTAATAAAATGAATGTTAATGCCAAAGAACGTATATCCAAGTGCTCTAGATTGGTACCATGTTTCAGTAGGAAGGTGAGCAAGTAAGTGGAGTTGTGTGCTCACCATTGAACACAATGTTTTCATAATACTGAAGGATACCTTCAGCACAGGTTGTAATCCCAGGCTATTATTATACAGAATATCTTCTGTGTAACATAATGTGATATGGAATAATGCTAAAATATGTGATGTATACTGTTACCAATTTTAAAAATACAATTTTGTGTGTGAACGCGTGTTTTTTAATATGTGTTTGTGTGGCATTTTGTGTCAACATGTGTAAAAGACAGAATGCTTTTATTTTGAAAACCGGAAGTTCCTTTTTGTGTTCTCAGCTAAAAATCACTGTAATGGCAAGGCAACTAGTGTAAACAAAGTGGACGGGTAAACAGCGTGGCAACCAAGATGCAGACGTTACCAGCCCAAAACGTTTTAACAGCTAGGTAGCTAACTAGCTATCTCTTATCGGGGTTGTTTTAATAGGGTATCCCGCAGAAATGGACACAGGAGGATTCCAGGTCTGTAGCTAGCTAGTTATTTCAGCTAGCTAATCTTGTAACGGTCGGAAACACAAGGTTGCTCTAGCTAATTTAGCTGACCAGCTAGTTATAATTTAGCTATATCTTAGTTAGCTATAACTATGTATCCATAAATTCGTTATAACTAGTGATTTTTGTCCTATTCCAGTTGCCCAGTGTGTGCAGTTAATGTTTTTTAATCAAAATATTTATTTATGAACAGAGCACTCGACGGAGGGACCTCCCGCCTCTTCCACAGGTACCACTACCATTAGCCGCGCATGCGCCACTACACTTACACGACCATCCATATCATAAATCTTAAGAGTATTTCGACTTGTAACTAGCTAGTATGCAGCACATTGGTAGCCTATGAGCACAAGCCCAGTCAAAAGACCGCTCTCAGACAGCCAGTTCCCATAGGTCTCTGCACCCTGCAGAGGGCCAACAACAACAAATCAGAGAGGGTGTAACAGGAACCTTGCTGCAGAACCATACAGCATTAGGGGTTAAGGTCAACAACACCATGAAGAGGCGTAGCTTATGTCACTTCAGAACTGTGGCCCAACATGAGAGGGAAATGATATATGGCCTTAATAATCATCAAAATTGTTCTTAAACCAAATTATTACATCAATAAAGTTGTTGTAGTTTAGTCTAGGCTATTTTTGTTGAGGGTCACTTTCACCTCAAGGGGTCAAATCCCTCAAGTCTGAATAGTCTGATCTGATCTATGCCTTGATTGGTTGGTATTCCAGTACCTTGGCAGATGCATACTGCAGATTTAGCCCAGGATTAGGCAGTGCCACCAAGGCTGTGGCACAGGAATATCCTCAGAGCCTTTTCTGATTCTTGGATAGGATGGTGAGAAAACAAATCACGGTAAGTTCTCTCTCATACACAGTCCTGGGCCTAGTTTTGGGTAACCGGGCCCTGGTGCTGCTGGATCTTCTCTCTGTACGTGAAGGACTCTGTTTTCTGAGTCCAGGTTGTTGAGTTTTGGAGGATTTTATTGTTGAGATCATTTGGAGAAATGTACTCTTTGTGACTGGGAGTGTTATCTACTTTGAAAGCAAGTTTTGGAGAGAGCTTTGTACAACCACTTGCTTGGTTCTGTTGTTCCTTGGTTCCCCTCTGATCCTATCTCTTGACATGTATGGATTGAGGGCCTCCCAAGAGCGCAGCGGTCTAAGGCACTGCATTGCAATGTTAGAGGCGTCACTACAGACCCTGGTTTGTTCTCAGGCTATGTCACAACTGGCCGTGATTGGGAGTCCCATAGGGCAGCGCACAATTGGCCCAGCGTTGTCTGGGTTAGAGGAGTGTTCAGCCGGGGGGGTAGGCCGTCATTGTAAATAAGAATTTGTTCTTAACTGACTTGCCTAGTTAAATAAAGGTTAAAGAAGTGAATATAATGAAGTATATTAAGTAATCATTAAGGTGTGTTATGTAAGATGTTGGCCAAGCCTCATTCTCTTCTTCCTTGTCCTCTTTAGCGTCGACAGCGTGCCCTGCCCCCCATGTCAAGGTGAGTCTCGCCTCCTTAGGCTGTTGTGATACTGTTTCAACTCATTTATCCCAGCAGAACATCTCTCTCACGCTCTCTCTTTCCCTTTTTTATGTGTGGCATTTCAACAACTGCATGAAGTCAAGATACAGGTGGTGAGTTGCCTTCAGAAGGATGTTGTAATAGATCATTTAACTATAGAGTTTTGGTTGGCGCTGCTGGCTTGGATAGAGTTTTCTTAACCTGTTTTGTCTCCTATGTAGACGAGATACCGGTCCCTAAAAGCAAGAGGAAGAAGTCGAAGAGTCAGGTGGATGGTGTTGAAAGCCCAGAGGGTGGGTGGAAAAGGAATAGTTCCAAGGAATAGTTCCAAGGAATAGTTCCAAGGAATAGTTCCAAGGAATAGTTCCAAGGAATAGTTCTGGGGAGCTCCTTCTGTTGAACTGCTGGTGAACAGTGTTGTTCCAGATTTTGGAGGCATTTTTCCTTTAAGTTTCAGGCTATGGGTTAACTATAAAGCTTGCATTCCACTGTCAAATAATCATGTATATACAGTTAAAGTACTAGTAATGACTTGAACCACATAGTAAGTACACCTCAAGTATATAATAAGAGAGTTGTGTTGTTTATATGTGCAGCAGACTCAGGGATGGAGATGGCCCAGATGGGGGGTCTGAGCAGTCGCAGGTCATCTGAGGTCATCCAGGCCTTGACCCCTGATTCGCAGGAAGCTGCACCACAGAGAAGGAAGAAGAAGAAAAAGGCAGCGACCGTAGGTAAACAGCATATCTGACTATAGCTAAACAACATGCCTGACTATAGGGAAACAGCATGCCTGACTATAGATAAAGAGCATGCCTGAATATAGGTAAACAGCATGCCTGACTATAGGTAAACAGCATGCCTGACTATAGATAAACAGCATGCCTGACTATAGGTAAACAGCATGCCTGACTATAGGTAAACAGCATGCCTGACTATAGGTAAACAGCATGCCTGACTATAGGTAAACAACGTGCCTGACTATTGGTAAACAGCATGCCTGACTATTGGTAAACAACATGTCTGACTATACAGTTGAAGTCGGAAGTTTACATACACCTTAGCCAAATACATTTAAACTCAGTTTTTCACAATTCCTGACATTTAATCCAAGTAAAAATTCCCTGTCTTAGGTCAGTTAGGATCACCACTTTATTTTAATGCGAAATGTCAGAATAATAGTAGAGAGAATGATTTATTTCAGCTTTTATTTCTTTCATCACATTCCCAGTGGGTCAGAAGTTTACATACACTCAATTAGTATTTGGTAGCATTGCCGTAAATTGTTTAACTTGGGTCAAACGTTTCGGGTAGCCTTCCACAAGCTTCCCACAATAAATCCTCCTGACAGAGCTGGTGTAACTGAGTCAGGTTTGTAGGCCTCCTTGCTCGCACACACATTTTCAGTTCTGCTCACACATTTTCTGGAATTGAGGTCAGGGCTTTGTGATGGCCACTACAATACCTTGACTTTGTTGTCCTTAAGCCATTTTGCCACAACTTTAGAAGTATGCTTGGGGTCATTGTCCATTTGGAAGACCCATTTGCGACCAAGCTTTAACTTCCTGACTGATGTCTTGAGATGTTGCTTCAATATATCCACAGAATTTTCTTTCCTCATGAAGTCATCTATTTTGTGGAGTGCACCAGTCCCTCCTGCAGCAAAGCACCCCCACAACATGATGCTGCCACCCCTGTGCTTCACAGTTGGGATGGTGTTTTTCGGCTTGCAAGCATCCCCTTTTTTCCTCCAAACATAACAATGGTCATTATGGCTAAACAGATCTATTTTTGTTTCATCAGACCAAAGGACATTTCTCCAAAAAGTACAATCTTTGTCCCCATGTGCAGTTGCAACCTGTAGTCTGGCTTTTTTTATAGTGGTTTTGGAGCAGTGGCTTCTTCCTTGCTGAGCGGCCTTTCAGGTTATGCCGATATAGGACTCGTTTTACTGTGGTATAGATACTTTTGTACCTGTTTCCGCCAGCATCTTCACAAGGTCCTTTGCTATAGTTCTGGGAATGATTTGCACTTTCGCACCAAAGTACGTTCATCTCTAGGAGACAGAATGCGTCTCCTTCCTGAGCAGTATGACGGCTGCGTGGTCCCATATACTTGTGTACTATTGTTTGTACAGATGAACGTGGTACCTTCAGGCGTTTGGAAATTGCTCCCAAGGATGAACTAGACTTGTGGAGGTCCACAATGTTTTTTCTGAGGTCTTGGCTGATTTCTTTTGATCTTCCCATAATGTCAAGCAAAGAGGCACTGAGTTTGAAGGTAGGCCTTGAAATACATCCACAGGATGCAATTGACTCAAATGATGTCAATTAGCCTATCAGAAGCTTCTAAAGCCATTACATAATTTTCTGGAATTTTCTGAATTCTGTATCACAATTTTCTGAATTGTGATACAGTGAAATAATCTGTCTGTAAACAATTGTTGGAAAAATTACTTGTCATGCACAAAGTAGATGTCCTAACTGACTTGCCAAAACTATAGTTTGTTATCAAGAAATTTGTGGAGTGGTTGAAAAACTAGTTTTAATGACTCCAACCTAAGTGTATGTAAACTTCTGACTTCAACTGTAGGTAAACAACAGGCTTGACTATAGGTAAACAACAGGCTTGACTATAGGTAAACAACAGGCCTCAGGGGAACCATATACCTACTCGTTCTACTTTTAACTCAAACATTCTCTTGTTTGTGTATTATTTATTCTATCGCTACTGCATGGTTAAGATTATATTCCACTTATATTCAATACATTTCGTTCTGTTTTACCAAAACCATTTATAGGCTATATGTCATAATTGTACTTACTGTATTTGTGAAATGTACTAAGTTACATGTGGAGCGTTGTTCGTTCGCTTGTTTGTGTCTCAGACCTGGAGGATGACCAGGCTGACCTGGTGAACGGGGATGGACTGGTCCAGAACACAGCAGAGGCAGGGGAAGAAGTGACCAAAAAACCCAAGAGGAAGAAGTAAGAGACACTATAATATGGCCTATCTATTCTACGGTATCTTAGTCAGTTAATACAGTTAATACTTAATCAGTTAGTACATACCTGGCATTACTCATTTAAAAAAAAAATATATATTTTACCGTTATTTTACCAGGTAAGTTGACTGAGAACACGTTCTCCTTTGCAGCAACGACCTGGGGAATAGTTACAGGGGAGAGGAGGGGGATGAATGAGCCAATTGTAAACTGGGGATTATTAGGTGACCATGATGGTTTTGAGGGCCAGATTGGGAATTTAGCCAGGACACCGGGGTTAACACCCCTACTCTTACGATAAGTGCCACGGGATCTTTAATGACCTCAGAGAGTCAGGACACCCGTTTAACGTCCCATCCGAAAGACGGCACCCTACACAGGGCAGTGTCCCCAATCACTGCCCTGGGGCATTGGGATATTTTTTTAGACCAGAGGAAAGAGTGCCTCCTACTGGCCCTCCAACACCACTTCCAGCAGCATCTGGTCTCCCATCCAGGGACTGACCAGGACCAACCCTGCTTAGCTTCAGAAGCAAGCCAGCAGTGGTATGCAGGGTGGTATCTCATGTGTATATACTGTTTTCTATACTATTCTATGGTATCTCATTCACTTAATGTTTTCATATCTTGTATTACTCATCTCATATGTATATACTGTTTTCTATACTCTTCTACTGTATCTTAGTCCGTTCCGCTCTGACATCGCTCGTCCATATGATGTATATAGTCTTAATTCATTCCAACTTAGATTTGTGTGTATTGGGTATATGTTGTGTAATTTGTTAGATGTTACTGCACTGTCGGAGCTAGAAGCACAAGCATTTCGCTACACCCGCAATAACATCTGCTAATCACATGTATGTGACAAATCAACTTTGATTGATTTATGGTGTAGAGTAAAATGTGTGTGGTATGTTTTCACTTGTATGGTTCTGTTATGATATGCTTTATTAATGAGCTCAGTTTCCCTCGCTTTTGTTCTTTCTATTCTTTTTTCGTGGTCACTCCCTAGGAAGTCGAAAGTGTCAGAGACGCAGTACGTCAACGAGCTTCATGTAGAGGACGATGACATCATCACAGACGCTCAGTCACCCATCCCCCGGCATTCCCTGTTCTCTGCTCCCCTGGGACAGAGCCAGCCTGTGGGGAAGGTGTTTGTAGAGGGGAGCAGTGAGTGTCCCCCTTCTGTTATTTTATGTTAGCTGTACATGGTAGAGTTTAAGAGTATAGGTTGGTTTCCAGGACACAGATTCATTAACCTAGTATTGGCCTATGAAGCAATTTCAATGGAAAACCTCCATTGGAAGCTTTAATTGGTCGAGGACTAGTCTTGTTTCTGTGTCTGGAGAAATTGGCCTTATATGAATTATTTGGACATCCTTGTGAGTCCTGTCTTATATGTTGGATAATGATGTGTTGTTTTACTTTCAGAGAGGTTTCAAGCGGCCGATCGGTCAGACAGACCGAAGTCCAGCAATCAGGTGGACAACTTCGTGGACATCCAGCAGATGTGGACCACCAAGGATGTGTCTGTTAGGGTGCATGGTGGCTTCAGGTGTGTGCGTGCAGGTGTCTGTTTGAAAGACTGTGTGTGTGTGTGTGTGTGTGTGTGTGTGTGTGTGTGTGTGTGTGCGCGCTCTCTATCTCACATCTCTCTATCTCTCTAATGTACAGGGGGGTTGGGCTGTTCTGCCACGGCTTCCTAGCAGGCTATGCCGTGTGGAACATCATAGTGATCTATGCCCTGGCAGGAAAACATCTCACTACTCTGCCTAACCTACTGCAGCAGTACCACAGCTTGGCCTACCCTGCACAGTCTCTCTTCTACCTGCTACTGGCTATAAGCACCTTGTCAGCCTTTGACAGGTAAGGAGGGGAGAGAGAGTGGGAGTCTGTGTGTGGCACACTGGGTTCAGGCCCAAAATAAATGTGGCCATTGTTGTGAAAATATGGGAAGCCTGTGGCTAGAGCTAGGAGGTGTTTGTGTGTGTATGTATACAACACACTGTCGTTCTATTCCATCAATGGACCCCCTCACAAACACAAACACACACACACATCTCCTTCTCTAGCTACAGGCTTGCACATTTTACAACAAACCCCAGTGTGCCCCGTCCCTCCCCAGTGTGTGTGTGTGTGTGTGTGGAGAGAGACTCATTCTCTTTCCATTTCAGGGTGAATCTGGCCAAAGGCGCCATGGCTATGAGAGAGTTTGTCACCCTGGACCCAGTTGCTCTAGCCTCTTTCTGTGAGTGAAAACATCTTTACAGTATGTTACTCAATTCATTCATTCAGGACAGACGGAGCCAACCTGTATATGATGCAGCCTATGATCCAGCCCAGCAAGCACGTCTCTCTGGCCTTGGCAAATGGTCATTTCACTGAAGTAACTTTCCCTCTCCTCCTGCAGTGTACTTCTCAGCTCTGGTCCTCTCTCTCAGCCAGCAAATGACCAGTGACCGCATCAACCTGTACCCCAGTGCTAACGAGACCTTATGGTGTGCTAACTAACTGTTCTTATTGTCTTGGTATTAACATGTTCTAAGTTAGTTCTTGTATATTGATTATCCTACTCAGCAGTATCACTGTTGAGAGTCGGAGAGAAGAGAACCCCCTTTTCTTCTGTTCCTCTGACTCCAGCCAAACAAACAAAAAAGCATTGTGACTTTTACAACCCCTCTCCTTCCCAGGCCTCCTGGGTCAGAGCACCAGATCCTGCACCCGTGGATCATAGTGAACCTGGTGGTGGCTGTGCTGGTAGGAGTGGCCTGGATCTTCATCTCCACTAGGCCTGAGATGGACTACACCGAAGGTGAGGCTGAAGTAGTTTAAAAATATATATATTTTTTTTGATTTCATTGAACAAACAGCAACTTAATATTTCCACAGACGTAGTTCCATATGACATTGACCAAGACTTACTGCACAACAGTCACAAACAGAGACGAAAGAAAAAAGACTACTTAAAACAACACCACCTACTCAGGCGTAGATAAATTGCGACAGGCATTGTTGACGTGCTCAGTCCTATATGTTACCAAGGTCTCAATATGTATCTATAAAATTGTTTAATATGTTTTGTATACACCATACTGAAATTGTATACACCATAGAAATATAATTACTAGAAGGGACAAAGCACCTCAGACAGACCACAGCAATTTGACTGGATTGTACAGACACTCAGCAACCTTACCGAATGACGCACATGTTAATGTCCCTTCAGAGATGGTTTTTCATTTTTCATGTGTATAAAAGCTTTGTATGTCAGTTACCTTTAGAAGTGACATGGGCTGCCAATCTCTCTCTCCACTTACCTCCAAACCAGGGTTCCTAATGGCTATGGAGATCGAGTCCTTGAGACCAGAGGAGAAATCAGAAATGTCTACTTGAGGAATAGTTTTTCCATTTTCTTCTTGCACATCTTTTTTTGAACTGTATTTTATCAGCCAACACAAAATGTACACGTTGTTTTTGGCAATAATCAGTTTATTTTTGTATGACCTGTGCTTGTTTTGTCAAATTTATTGATTACCATTGGAAATAATAAAAATGTTATCCCACTGAGATGCTTCTATATGTCATTTTGGGGACTTTAAACCAAACATACCATTTGCAGTGTATTGACCTGAAACAACATGGCTGTGTCTTGTTATATACCACACCATCAAATACAGTGCCTTCAGAAAGTATTCATGAGTCAAAACTGTAACTCAGCCACTCAGGAACATTCACGGTCTTCTTGGTAAGCAACTCCAGTGTAGATTTGGCCTTGTGTTTTAGGTTATTGTGAATTAATCTCCCAGTGTGGTGGAAAGCAGACTGAAATCAGGTTTTTGTCTAGAATTTTGCCTGTGCCCATTCTGTTTATTTTTTTACCTGGAAAAACTTCCCAGTCTTTAATGATTACATGTATACCCATAACATGATGCGGCCACCACTATGCTTGATAATATGGAGAATGGTACTCAGTAATATGTTATTGGATTTGCCCCAAACATAACACTTTGTATTCAGAACAAAATGTTAATTGCTTTGCCACATTTTTTGCAGTATTACTTTAGTGCCTTGTTGCAAACAGGATGCATGTTTTAAAATATTTGTATTCTGTACAGGTTTCCTTCTTTTCACTGTCAATTAGGTTAATATTGTGAAGTGACTACAATGTTGTTGATCCATTCTCAGTTTTCTGTCACAACCGTTAAACTCTGTAACTGTTTTAAAGTCACTATTGGCCTCATGGTGAAATCCCTGAGAGGTCTCCTTCCTCTCTGGCAACTGAGTTAGTAAGGTCGCCTGTATCTTTGTAGAGACTGGGTGTATTAATACACCATCCAAAGTATAATTAATAACTTCACCATGTGCATCGGGATATTAAATATCTGCTTTTTATTTATACCTATCATCTACCAATAGGTGCCCTTCTTTGCAAGGCATTGGAAAACCTCCTTGGTCTTTGTGGTTGAATCTGTTTTTGAAATTCACTGCTCGACTGAGGGACCTTACAGATAATTGTATGTGTGGGATACAGAGATAAGGTAGCCATTCAAAAATCATGTTAAACACTTATTGCACACTGAGTCCATGCAACTTATTATGTGACATAAGCACATTTTTACTCCTGAACTTATTTAGGCTTACCATAACAAAGGGGTTAAATACTTGTTGACTCAAGACATTTCAGCTTTTCATTTTTTATTAATTAGTAAACATTTAAAAAAACATAATTTCACTTTGACATTATAGGCTATTGTGTGTAGGCCGGTGACACAAAAACATCTACATTTAATCAATTTAAATTCAGGCTGTAACACAATTTATTTGGGAAAAAGTCAAGGGGTGTGAATTACATTCTGAAGGCTCTGTATAGCACACCATTAAACCAGAACATTACCACACCACTAAATCAAATCCTGTAAAATGTGTAGCACTGGAACTAGGGCGGGAACAATAATCGTTAGTCGTGTAACCGACAATGATGGACAATAACTGATATTTGAAAAAAATATTGTCATAATCGTCTTAACATTCATTGTAGGATGGGGGATTCAACTTTATTTACTTTTATTTGTTTTATTTCACCTTTATTTAACCAGGTAGGCCAGTTGAGAACAAGTTCTCCTTTACAACTGCGACCTGGCAGGATAAAGCAAAGCAGTGCGACAAAAACAATGACACAGAGTTACACATGGAATAAACAAACATACAGTCAATAATACAGTAGAAAAAAAGTATATAAACAGTGTGTGCAAATGAGGTAAGATAAGGGAGGAAAGGCAATAAATAGGACATGGTGGTGAAGTAATTACAATATACCAATTAAACACGGGAGTGATAGATGTGCAGAGGATGAATGTGCAAGTAGAGATACTGGGGTGCAAAGGAGCAAGATAAATAAATAAATACAGTATGGGGATGAGGTAGTTGGACGGGCTATTTACAGATGGGCTGTGTACAGGTGCAGTGATCTGTGAGCTGCTCAGACAGCTGGTGCTTAAAGCTAGTGAGGGAGATATGAGTCTCCAGCTTCAGTGATTTTTGCAGTTCGTTACAGTCATTGGCAGCAGAGAACTGGAAGGAGAGGCGGCCAAAGGAGCAATTGGCTTTGGGGTTGACCAGTGAGATATATCTGCTGGAGCACGTGCTACGGGTGGGTGCTGCTATGGTGATCAGTGAGCTGAGATAAGGCGGGGCTTTGCCTAGCAAAGACTTGTAGATGACCTTGAGCCAGTGGGTTTGGCGACGAGTATGAAGCGAGGGCCAGCCAACGAGAGCATACAGGTCGCAGTGGTGGGTGGTATATGGGGCTTTGGTGAGAAAACGGATGGCACTGTGATAGACTGCATCCAATTTGTTCAGTAGAGTGTTGGAGGCTATTTTGTAGATGACTTGGCCGAAGTTGAGGATCGGTAGGATGGTCAGTTTTACGAGGGTATGTTTGGCAGCATGAGTAAAGGATGCTTTGTTGCGAAATAGGAAGCCGATTCTAGATTTCATTTTGGATTGGAGATGCTTAATGTGAGTCTGGAAGGAGAGTTTACATTCTAGCCAGACACCTTGGTATTTGTAGTTGTCCACATATTCTAAGTCAGAACCGTCCAGAGAAGTGATGCTGGACGGGCAGGCAGGTGTGGGAAATGATCGGTTGAAGAGCATGCATTTAGTTTTACTTGCATTTAAGAGCAGTTGGAGGCCACGGAAGGAGAGTTGAATGGCATTGAAGGTCGTCTGGAGGTTAGTTAACACAGTGTCCAAAGAAGGGCCAGAAGTATACAGAATGGTGTCGTCTGCGTGGAGGTGGATCAGAGAATCACCAGCAGCAAGAGCGACATCATTGATGTATACAGAGAAGAGAGTCGGCCCGAGAATTGAACCCTGTGGCACCCCCATAGAGATTGCCAGAGGTCCGGACAACAGCCCCCCCGATTTGACACACTGAACTCTATCAGAAAAGTAGTTGGTGAACCAGGCGAGGCAGTCATTTGAGAAACCAAGGCTGTTGAGTCTGCCGATAAGAATGTGGTGATTGACAGAGTCGAAAGCCTTGGCCAGATCGATGAATACGACTGCACAGTAATGTATCTTATCGATGGCGGTTAGGATATCATTTAGGACCTTGAGCGTGGCTGAGGTGCACCCATGACCAGCTCTGAAACCAGATTGCATAATGGAGAAGGTATGTTGGGATTCGAAATGGTCGGTAATCTGTTTGTTAACTTGGCTTTCGAAGACCTTAGAAAGGCAGGGTAGGATAGATATAGGTCTGTAGCAGTTTGGGTCTAGAGTGTCTCCCCCTTTGAAGAGGGGGATGATCGCGGCAGCTTTCCAATCTTTGGGAATCTCCGACGATACGAAGGAGAGGTTGAACAGGCTAGTAATAGGGGTTGCAACAATTTCGGCAGATAATTTTAGAAAGAGAGGGTCCAGATTGTCTAGCCCAGGGGATTTGTAGGGATCCAGATTTTGCGACTCTTTCAGAACATCAGCTATCTGGATTTGGGTGAAGGAGAAATAGGGGAGGCTTGGGCGAGTTGCTGTGGGGGGTGCAGGGCAGTTGACCAGGGTAGGGGTAGTGTGGTGGCTTATTTCTGTATTTACCAAATGAGGAGAAACAAACTTCACACACCAGTCAGAGTTATACTTAAACTATATTTTTAATAATAAGAGCTTTGCAATAGCATTTTGACTTTCAATGATGCGCCATCTCTAATGAACCATTGAAAGTGACAACAGAAAATTACAAAGATCCTTTATAGCCAAGATACACCCCTCTCAACCTACATGACGAACCACAGATCTTAGGAACAGTTCACAAAGAAAGACTTTTACTTGAGAGAGAGGAGTATCCCATAGCCAGATAGCATTCACTATAAATTATCGTTCAGTTTGGTCCCTAAGACGAGGTTCTAATCTCGTTCCTGGTACTTCATAGCACAGAACCATTACCTCAGCCAATGGCATAACAAATGTTAACTCTAGATACTCCCATCTCAAGTAAACCCCCTCTTGACCCCACTCCTGGACAAGCTCACTGAGGGGAGTGAGCCTCTATGTCATACACTATCCCAGGATAAGTACAACATCAGAGAGGACATATAATGGTTCCAGACACTGCCATAATCCTCCCCCAATGCCAAAGGAGGGAGTGACTGGCGCACAGACATTGTGGAGACAAGTAATTGGTTCCCCATTAATCACACCATCCCTTCACATGGTTTAACAGATACATTCACATATGAAGACAATGTTCCATCCTGTCCTCTTCCTTTTCTGATATTCTGCATAGCACCAGAGACATGTAAAAGACAAGCCTGACCTCTCCCCTCTCTGGGCCCCAAGTGACTGAGCCCCAGCTGAGGGAAGAAATGCAACTGCCAACACTAGAGTCTATTATAAACACATTCTAATGAAAAGTATATCACATAAGAATATTATGCAGATATGACATCTTAATTACTTATGTTACCCAACTAATTCTGATTCATCCACCAGAGTAGCCAGGTGCAAAGCATGGCCAGCCGTAGAAAAATGCTTTTTGAAATTCTCAATTATAGTGGATTTATCAGTGGTGACAATGTTTCCTATCCTCAGTGCAGTGAGCAGCTGGGAGGAGGTGCTCTTATTCTCCATGGACTTTACAGTCCTATAACTTTTTTGAGTTTGTGCTACAGGATGCAAATTTATGTTTGAAAAGCTAGTCTTAGCTTTCCTAACTGCCTGTGAATATGGATTCCTAACTTCCCTGAAAAGTTGCATATCGCGGGGGCTATTTGATGCTAATGCAGTACGCCACAGGATGTTTTTGTGCTGGTCAAGGGCAGTCAGGTCTGGAGTGAACCAAGGGCTGTTCCTGGTTCAATCTTTTTTGAATGGGGCATGCTTATTTAAGATGGTGAGGAAGGCACTTTTAAAGAATAACCAGGCATCCTCTACTGACGGGATGAGGTCAATATCCTTCCAGGATACCCGGTCCAGGTCGATTGCACCTGTGTAATGATACGTTTCTTGATATGCCACACCTGCCAGGTGGATTAATTATCTTGCCAAATGAGAAATGCTCACAAACAGGGATGTAAACAAATTTGTGCACACAATTGGAGAGAAATAAGCTTTTGTGCATATGGAACATTTCTGGGATCTTTTATTTCAGCTCATGAAACATGGGACCAGCACTTTAGTTAGTTAGTATGTTAGTTAGCCATGTTATGAATACCAAGCATCTGCTGTTGACATCACAATACGATTTAAAAACATTAGTTAGCTCCAAAAATGGTTTGTAACTTTGGCTGCATGCAGACAGTGCATTTAGCCATCCTGTGGCTAGCCACACTACAACCTTCATTTTACCAGGTTCCTGTAAGCAATTGTAATGACAGTCCACCACAACATACCAGAGAGTCTCCTGATTAGCAAGGGATAGCCTGTGTTTAACTTCATTGCATATTAAAATCACAGTTTGAGGTCATTGTGAGGGAATTTTGACAGTTGTTAGGTGAAATTGGTTTTCCTGGGAAAATGTTGTCCGAGGTTGCAATAGTAACCAAGGCGGGCAGGGCTTAGCGAAGTGTCTCCCTCAGTTTTTTATGCGACCACGTTTTCCAAAACCTCTTAAATATCTGCTCTGAATTCAGATTGAAAGATGTCTGTAGAAGAATGGGGTGTTAGCTACAGTATGACATGACCCCTTGACTTTGTAAACATCTCTTTTGGTTATTGAACTACGGTAAATTAAGTGGATTTTCACCCAATAAGAATAACATTATGGGTCCCTGATCTGAACAACACAGAAATGCATAATTATGTGTGACATGATAGACAGCCATATAACGCCACCCCTTGGTATACACAAACTACCTCTGGCTCAGAACGTTTTCTTTCTCAATTTCTTGTTTTCTACCTAATCACTACATCTTAGAGTAGACAGAAAAAAGATGTCAAGGCCTTTATTTGCATGAATGGCCTACAACATATGCTTGTGTAGGGCAGGGTTTCGCAAATTCAGTCCTGTGGCCCTCCATGGGTGCACGTTTTGGTTTTTGCCCTAACACTACACAGCTGTTTCAAATAACCAACTCATCATCAAGCTTTGATCATTTGAATGAAAAACATGCACCCAGTGGACAGGTTTCTAATGTTTAGAGCAGGGGTGACAAACTCATTCCACCGAGGGTCGAGTGTCTGCGGGTTATTTCCTTTCAATTAAGACCTAGACAACCAGGTGAGGGGAGTTCCTTACTAATTAGTGACCTTAATTCATCAATCAAGTACAAGGGCGCACCAAAAACCCAGAGACCCTCTGCCCTCCGCGGAATGATTTTGAGACGTGTTTTAGAGGCTACTCAGTCAGAGGAGGCTGGTGGGAGGAGCTATTGGAAGACGGGTATCAAACACATTACACATATGGAAACCCACGTTTGACTCCATTCCATCGATTCCATTCCAGCCATCACAATTAGCCCATCCTCCTATAGCTCCTATCACCAGCCTCCTCTGCTACGGATGCCACAATAATCATACTAACACACACCAAGTACTAAGATAGATCTCAGTCTAAGGAGATGCAATATCCTCCTTTGCATATTTGAGTATTATTCTACACACAGGCAATTTTTGCTATTGAATGAGCTCCGCCCCCAAACAAGACCAAATTTGGTTGGTCTGGACAATATCTGAACCAATCATAGACATCTATGTTTCACAAGTTTGGACAGCACTATACATTACAGTAGAGTGCAGTAAAGTATAGTTCAGTACAATACAATAAAGTACATTATACTGTACTCTATTGTCGTGTGCTCAAACATGTGGTTTCCATATGTTTGATAACATTCTATTCATTACAAAGAGCCTGTCCTCGTATAGCTCCTCCCACCAGCCTCCTCTGCGGTTGAGGTGGGGAGAGAGAGAGAGATGGAGGGGTTGTCCAGACTGTTTTCACACTTACTTTGATCACCTGACAACAGAAAGAGAAAGAAAACAGTTATAAGCTGAACATAACAGTATGCCAGTGGAAGGAAGGACAGTAGCAGGTGCCCCAACTATGGTTTGCGACTTCTATGATTTTCCATTGTGTCCAATTCAATTGCAGTAATTATTTTACTGATTTTTTGCATAATTCTGTTAACGATTTACAACCCAGGATTCTTTCATTATTTGAGTGAACAACTCCTAACTGCTCCTACATATGTAGGATTAATTTTAGCCAGTTTGCTACAGCAGGAAAATAATCCTGCAGCAACAGGAAATGTGAATTATTATGTGGATCAGTGGCAGCCCGTCATTCAAAATGGGCTTGCCTGTTTTGTATGTCATTTTGGCACA
The DNA here is from genome assembly GCF_029448725.1 of Salvelinus fontinalis. Classification (NCBI taxonomy): domain Eukaryota; kingdom Metazoa; phylum Chordata; class Actinopteri; order Salmoniformes; family Salmonidae; genus Salvelinus; species Salvelinus fontinalis. Next base: position 49,596,107 of record NC_074671.1, on the reverse strand, counting down.
TATCAGTTAGCAAACAATGTAAAAAAAATAAAGCCGCATACAAATATGGTCTCTTGTTTGTTTAAGTAAGGCAGTTCCAAAATGCAGGTGTTTCAGCCTAGCTCAGTGCTTTCTGTGGTGATGGGGCAAGCCAACAGTAAATATGCAGCGCTGTGCCGTGATTGGCTCAGTGTTCTGTCACTCATGGGGATACTACGTCACCGCCAAGTCTAAGGGTAGAGCTTGAAAATTCAAGCCCCTTGGGTGCTGCCATAGAGTTACATTAGAAGTGCCCATCAAAGAAGGCTCAAGGTCATTGGCCACAGATAAAATGACGTAAAATCACGTTATATCTACAGTAGCGTTGATTGGACTGATCATGTCAACATCTTACTTTCTAAATCGTAGCTAGCAGTCATCATCATGAATGAAGTTGACAATCTACTGGCAAATACTTTTTAATCCTTGTCATATGAAGATAGAAAATGAAGAGAAATTATAGATAAAACATATCGGTGCTCACCGGCCATTGGACATAAACATTACACAACAAGTTGGAAACCGGAAATTCAACAACGAGTGGTTTAGAAGGAATGAGTGGCTAACTGCAAGCGTTGCAAAGCAATCATTAGCCTGCAATTCAGTGGAGTGGCTGTGTGGTCCCAAGTCTAAGATTAAGGGTCTATTTTACAAGTTTAAAATTGTTAACATTCAACATTGCTGTCAATGAAGCATGATTTGTGCCGCGCTCAAAACAACTTAACTGCAAAATCTGACTTTAGTGAGTTCAAGACAACTGGGAACTCGGGAAAAACAAGCTATGACTGGGAAAATACGTTTTGAACTTTCATCCAACTCGGAATTGTCTTGAAAGCACCATAAATCCAGAGAACGCTTTGATGACAAGGTTTCATGACAAGATTTGCCCACGAAGGACCACTGCGCCACCTTCCTGTTCAAGTGAGCACAGCACAACAAGGTGAGTTCAAAAATGAATTGTATGCTGCTGCATAAATGATGTAATATGCCAGGGAGATATGTATACTGTAGCTAAGAAAGTAATACTAAGTGTATGTTGTGTAGTAAGCTGTTAGTAGCCTACCCTAATTTTTGGTCTATTATCATCCTCTTAATTTCACCTACTGTTTTGACTTGGTGGTGCACATGTAGCCTTGGTGGTGCACATGTATTGTCTGCTTATATGCCTCCTTTATTTATTGGTGTACAGGGAGAACACTGTAAGAACGGCCCATGTTTTGAATTCTGTCGCTGTCGATTTCCAAAAGTTCTGAACAAATAGTTATGACTAAAACATTTTTTGCCCCACATGCTAAAATCGTTAATGGGCATTTTTGTAGGGATTGATTATTTTAGTTTTTTATTGTAAAGGAAAATCAAGTTGGAAATTTCAAAGTGGAAAAAGTACAAACTTCAGAAGCCTTTTTAAACCTAGAATACACTACAAGTGTTCTCTTGCAACAGAGTGATGAAATTAAGATACTAAAACTGTATCTGGTCACCTCTATCTGCTCTCGTACTTATGATCTACCGACACTTTTGTCATTGCCCAGAATATACCGTAAGTGCTGTTCGAATTTTTGGGAAATGGACCATTGCTTCCTCCCTTGCCTAGGTCTAAGTAGACCTGGCTAGGACCAATCACTAAGTTATCTGGATAGGTGAAAATTCAGCTTTCCACTGAATTGATTTGACCAATTGTGCTATGCCAGATCAAGTAGTTTGTAACAGTTAGATTGTATCTGCTTCTGTACGTTCTGATTTATCCATGCGCTCTGAGATGCATTGCTCTGGCCTCACTGACTGTGTGCAGGCTTTGCAGTAGAACACGGCGTTATGATGCTACCGTAGACGTGGTAGCTATACCGTATGTATAGTATCGCTTTAGCTACCTGTCTAAACGTTTTTTTTGAGTAACACCAGCAAACATGCTGGACTTTGCGATATTTGCAGTGACTTTTGTCATCATTCTGGTCGGCGCAGTCCTCTATTTGTATCCAGTAAGTCAATGCTTGTGCTTATATTAGCCAATATTTGCAACATCGTATATCCACCCATGTCATTACTAGCTAACGTTACTTGTAAAGCTGCTAACTTTGTGCAGTTTTACAGTGATATGACAGTTTAAAAAAAAATCCCTGGACATTTTATACATTACCATTAGCACCCAAATGTTTCAGCAGTTTAAGTGAATTGTAGAGTGGACAAATATTTTTTCCAACGCTCAAGTTTTTAGAGGTTACTGCCATGGACTTAGAATATGTAAACCCCACAGAATTTCTTGTCATGTTTAATTTATGTCTTTCTTGAAACTGAAAGTAATATGCTTGAATCATTTTTTTATCAAGTCATCAAGAAGTGCTTCTGGTATACCAGGTCTCAACCCTACCGAAGAGAAGTGAGTAGATTATGACCAGATATGTTTTACAACTTTCTAAGTACGGTCTCTCTTTAGCGCTCAGGTAAGGTCACCACACTTGACCTCAGCCCATATTTACAAAGCGTTACTGTAGGAGTACTGATCCAGAATCAGATCCCCCTGTCTATTCATCTCCATATAAAAGGCTAAACTGAGCATAGATCAGCACTCATACACTGAGAAGCTTTCTGAATACGGGCCCTTTCCTGACCTAGGTTCATATTGGTTTATTCGTCTCATTCTCTTAATCTAGGGATGGAAATCTGCAAGACATAGTGAACCGAGGCAGTCTGCATGAGTTCCTGGCTAGTCTACATGGACAGTTTGGTCCTGTGGCATCCTTCTGGTTTGGAGGACGCCCTGTGGTCAGCTTGGGTTCAGTGGACCAGCTACGGCAGCACATCAACCCCAACAGGACTAGTATGTACTGGGGAGGGAGGGAAACGGGTGCTCTGTCCCTACTAACATCAAATCAACATTTATTTGTCACGTGCGCCGAATACAACAGGTGAAATGCTTATAACAGGCTCTAGCCAATAGTGCAAAAAGGGTATTAGGTGAACAATGGGTAAGTAAAGAAATAAAAAGTTGCGAGGCTATATACAGCAGCAAGGCTACATACAGACACCAGTTAGTCCGGCTACTTAAAATTCATGCTTAAAAGATTGCACCATTCTAAGTGGAATGTAGGTATAGATAGACATTGTAACAGATTCAGAGGATTTCCGTTATACATGTACAGTGTTGTTTTGAAATAAAGAAACAGTAACATGTTTTCCACTGTGACATCTTCTATCCTTACTTGTAGCGGACTCATTTGAGACAATGCTGAAGTCGTTGCTAGGGTACCAGTCAGGAACGGGTGGAGGGGCCACAGAGGCTGTAATGAGGAAGAAGTTGTATGAGAGTGCCGTCAACAACACCCTGGAGAAAAACTTCCCAATGCTGCTGAAGGTTTGCCTCTTACACATTGGTCATTTGGCAGTTTTTAATATTTGGCTGTAGTATTCCGCGATACTTTCTTCTGTTTTTGTGTATCCATTAGTATTTGTTTACTCCAAAAGCTTTTTGTGCTCACTTCCCTGGAATGTTATAGTTCGGTAGCCTAGTGGTTAGAGCGTTGGGCCAGTAACCGGAAGGTTGCTGGATCGAATCCCTGAGCTGACAAGGTAAAAATCTGTCGTTCTGCCCCTGAGCAAGGCACTTAACCCACTGTTCCCCGGGCGCCGAAGACGTGGATGTCGATTAAGGCAGCCCCCTGCAACTCTCTGATTCAGAGGGGTTGGGTTAAATGCGGAAGACACATTTCAGTTGAATACATTCAGTTGGACAACTGACTAGGTATCCCCCTTTCCCATTGACACACTCTCTCTCTCTGTCTCCCTCCCTCCCCTTTTGTCCTGTTCTAGCTGGTGGAGGAGTTAGTGGGGAAGTGGCAGTCTTTCCCTAAGGACCAGCACACACCCCTCTGTGCCCATCTGCTAGGATTGGCCATGAAGGCTGTCACTCAACTCGCTCTGGGTGACCGTTTCCAGAATGATGCTGAAGTCATCGGCTTCCGAAAGAACCATGAGGCAGTGAGTGAGCAGTCACATTTAAAGTCACCGTTTCTGGTGAAAAGATGCCCATTACGACCGGTGTTGTTTGCAGATTTTCACTGATAATTCCCTTTACTTGTCAGATCTGGTCGGAGATCGGAAAAGGCTATTTGGACGGTTCCATGGAGAAGAGCTCCATCAGAAAGGAGCACTATGAGAGCGGTGAGGGAGAACTAGTTCACTCCTATGGATCATATGTGTTACCTGTACATCTCATCTCACTTCCTTACTGAATGTATCTGAAATTGAAAAGAGATGTGTATACATTTTCTGTCCTCATGCTAAGTACATTGTTTGTTTACAGCGCTGGCAGAAATGGAAACAGTGCTGATGTCTGTGGCTAAAGACAGGAAAGGACAAAGGAGCCAGACAGCATTTGTAGACACTCTTCTCCAGTCCAACCTCACAGAGAGACAGGTGATGCACAGATTCTTTGATTATAAGGAGAACAGACTCATTGAGGTAGAGCATAGAGCCTCCTGTTGCTGTTACTCACGTGTAGAGGAAAATAAAACTTCCTTCCTACTTTTGTTTTAATGAACGCTTGTTTTCATTGTTTCTCTTTTGTAGGTGATGGAGGACAGCATGGTATTCACACTGGCAGGTTGTGTCATCACAGCTAATTGTGAGTACTAGTAATAAATAGATTATGCCTATCTACGTCAGAACTTGCGGCTTCTATGGTGTATCCAATCGTAATTATTTTCTGAGAGAATAAAATCATACATTGGTTAGTATTCTGTCAGAAAATCTCTCACAAAGTGTTGATGTTTCTCTTTGTGGTTGTAATATTTTCCAAGTGTGCATCTGGGCAGTACACTTCCTGTCCACATCAGAGGAAGTTCAGGAGAAGCTGCATCAGGAGCTGGAGGATGTTCTGGGCGCTGAGCCTGTTTCTCTGGATAAGATCCCACAGCTCAGGTGACCTCTGACAGCCAAATAACATAAACGATGTGATGCAGTGTAACAGAGGTGTTTCAGATCCACTCTTGCATGACGTGTACCTTATATGAGACCTGAAGACTGGTGTGAGCTTCCTGAGCTAATGCCTAAGCTAACAGGGGCTAATAGCCTTGTGGCCCACATGACACCTGGGTTTGGGTTCGAACCTTGGTCGGTCACAGCAGAAGGGGCAGGTATCCTCATGGTAGCATGTGTTCAAGATATGTTTATAGATACATTTTTATCATGCTTATCAAATGCATCTTCTATACTATAGGTATTTCCAGCAGGTTTTGAACGAGACTGTGCGGACAGCCAAACTGACGCCCATCGCAGCCCGGCTCCAGGAAAATGAAGGGAAAGTCGATCAGCACATTATTCCTAAAGAGGTCTTTTTCTCCTCTTCCCAACGTAGTCAATTTATTATCCACATCTCACTGTCACAGTCAGCAAGTGCTTGTGGATTTAAAATTATTTTTTGTTTTGTTTTTAAAGTGAATAATTAAAACACTTTATTCCTATGTTTATTTTAGACACTGGTGATCTATGCCCTTGGGGTAGTCCTACAGGATGCAGACACCTGGAGCCGTCCCTACAAGTCTGTTCATATGCATTTTTCTTTGAACCTTTTGCCACCTAAAGAGGCAATTTTTGCTGGATTTTTTTGGTACCAAGTTTGAATTCCTGCAATTTCTGCATCCAGGTTTGACCCAGACCGATTCACAGAAGATTCAGCCAGGAAAAGCTTCTCTCTGCTTGGATTCTCAGGGAACCAGGCCTGTCCTGAGCTGAGGTAACGGGGATGGGAAAGGATAGTGGCCTGCACTTGAGATTAACCAAGGGGCTAGGGCATTGTAATTGCACAGGAGCAACTTATTATACAGTTTTACCATATTTCTTCTACAATATCAAATGAAAGGAAATGGAGAGGGAGTGTCACTACCAGGCAAAGAAGAATGTGGGCTTGTAACTAACTTTTTATACCACCATTTCGCCACATTTCAGGTTTGCGTACACAGTGGCCACTGTCGTCCTCAGCACTGTAGTGCGCCAACTGAAGCTGCATCAGGTGAAGGGACAGGTGGTAGAGGCCAGATCTGAGCTTGTGTCCACACCTAAAGATGACACATGGATCACTGTGAGCAGAAGAAGCTAACTAACAGTGGACATTTGTCTCAAACTCCATCTGTGGAAGAGGAACTGTGTTAATTGGGAAGGTACTTGTCAGTTAGCTTAGATTCTAGACCGAGTGGAACTGTTAAAAAAGCTGTAAACATGATGGCGAGCTTTGTAGGACTACTTGTCAGTCAGCTCTTGAACATGGTTTTGATTAGCTAAAGTCATTGCCAATGGCGACAAGATCATTTGAGCTACCACCTGAAGTAGCTTTTTGTCCCCCCTATTTCAATATGAGGACGAGTACGTACCTATCTTTTCAAGCTACATGATCATTTATGTATTGTCTTAAACCTTGCCTTAAACCAAATGCTGCACAAGTGATGGCTATATTATCTCCACTCTTGGACTTCTGCACAACATTCCAGCTGAACTGCCTTCCAAAACACGTGGTCCCCACTCCCCCAGATACAGATACATGGCATTTTAGACAGTTAATTTTTTTAAATAAAGTTTACACTACTCGTGTGTTAGGATAGGAATATAATATTTTGCACATTTGTTGCAGCCCCCCTGTTGTGAGCATATTCTGCCACTGTCAAAACTTCTAGGCCGTTATTGTCAACAAGTGCTCACTCTGTATCTGCAGTGTCTCTGGTTCAATTCCCAGCCCTGTTTCCCCTGTATTGCTACATTAGCTTTAATTGTTTAAAATAAAAAATAATATCCGTAACTTCTGGATTTATTAACAACCTTTTTCAAGATGGTATTGTTTCCTTTCAAAACAGACTCTTTAGGTTTTTAATAATTTACCACAGTCACAATGTAAATTGGAAAGGAATTGAAAGAGCAAAGATTTAGGTATCATGTCCACTTAAATTTGTCACAGATTGTCATACACTCCGTCATAGTTGGGATGCCCAACGCCACTTCTGCATGAGCGTTGGAGAGGCTGGGATCTGGCATGCATTGGTTGCTAAAGATGTGAAAATGGCGGAGTTACAAATGCTTTTGGAAGAGGAGATTCCAGCTGGACGTAGTGCTTTATTAGATAGTTTTACCAATTTAGAAAGAGTTGCCGAGTATTGCGAAAGCAACTATGTTCAGGTAATGATACTTTTATAACATTATCAATTATATATTCTACGAGTATTATCTTTGACTGTGGGCGAAGTGATGGCTACGAGCTATGCCGATGAGGTGCAGCGACTCAACTACAAGGGTGCTCCTGTTAGCGCGACCAAGCTAGGCTATAGATAGCTAGCTAACCTTAGTTAGCTACTTCATGCGGAACGTAGTTATGTTTTTCCTAATATGAAAACATTGGTTGCCGTTCTCCAACCGTCATACATTTATCAAACGTTTATTTAGTTAGTATTTTTACTAACTTGACTTCGTTAGCTATTTACCTCCAACCAAATAATGCTTGCTAGTTAGCTAGCTGAACTAGCACGAATTATCAGGGCACAGCTGGTTTCATGATTGACTGTGTCGTGATGGGGTACACAACAAGGTATTCAGCTACGGTAAGGAATTGGATTTAAAATGTTGGTACACGTTCGGATACCAGAAGAGAATCAAATGAGCCATAAGTAAACGAATTATGACTATAGCAAACGAGCTAACTAATTCCAACTAGCCACGGTTTCTAGTTGGCTGCGCTGCCATTGCTGTCAAATTATCCAGTAGTAGGGGTTTGAAATTCCCAATTCGTGTCAACATTAGCTGATGTCAACATTGGTCGTGAAGAAAATATATATATAATGTGTGGCACTTGGAAGCGTTCTTATCCTGCCGATACTTCGCGTTAGCTAGCTAATGTTATAGCCTTATGTGTGCCAAAACAAGTCACTGCATATTGGATCGGACATCCTGTATCATCAATTCCGAACTTCTTGTGCTACTGACTGTAGAGTGGGAAAATCGGTGTTTCATAGACTACTTACTGGTGGTTCTGGCAGTGGCAGAACAAGCTAAATTGTTCATAACGTTAGTCATGCCATGAAGTACGTATTTTCTAATATAAAGTGAGGTTCTGACAGAGTGTGAAACGTTTGTCAATAGTGCCACTGCCTTGGAACTAGAGGTCTTCACGGGTCCAAAAAGTCGGGCCTGTTCCGAAATGGATCTGGGACTTAACCACCATGACTCGATATGCATAAATTCATTTTTAAATATAGAAACCCGTTCAGGACGGACCCGAGGACAACTACACCCATTCCATATAGACCGGTCGAATCCAGGGCCGATCTGATCCGAGTGATGGAAGCAGCAGAAATTCATGTTTTTAAGCGACTTAATTAATTAACTGGAGCTGATAAAGCCGAGAGGTGCTGCTATAGCAGGCGGGGGAGGGGCCATACTTTGAGCAAGTGACTTGGGGAGGAAGGAGGGAGGGAGAGATGAGACAGCAACCATCCAAGCCGACTCGCCCAATAGTAGACTAATAGCTGCCATAGCTAGGTTATTTATCATCAAACTGGGAGAAGCTAGCTAACGTTAGCTAGCTAGGCTAACTGTGGCTGCAAATCAAATGTTATTTGCCACATGCCCCGAATACAACAGTTATAGAGACCTTACAGTGAAATGCTTACTTACAAGCCCTTAACAAACAATGCAGTTTTAAGAAAATACAAAAAAAAGAGTAAGAAGAATAGCTAACAATTAAAGAGCAGCAGTAAATAACGGGGCTATGTACAGGGGGTACCGGTACAGAGTCAATGTGTGGGGGCACCGGGGTCGAGATAATTGAGGTAACATGTACATGTAGAGTTATTGAAGTGACTATGCATAGATGGTAACATTGCCATTTGATTAGTTGTTCAGGAGTCTTATGGCTTGGGGGTGGAAGCTGTTTAGAAGCCTCTTGGACTTAGACTTGGTGCTCCGGTACTGCTTGCCGTGCGATAGCAGAGAAAACAGTCTGTGACTAGGGTGGCTGGAGTCTTTGACAATTTTTAGGGCCTTCCTCTGACACCGCCTGGTATAGAGGTCCTGGATGACAGGAAGCTTGGCCCCATTGATGTACTGGGCCGTACGCACTACCCTCTGTAGAGCCTAGCAGTCGGAGGCCGAGCAGTTGCGATACCAGGCAGTGACGCAACCAGTCAGGATGGTGCGACTCTAAAACCTTTTGAGGGTCTGAGGATCCATGCCAAATATTTTCAGTCTCCTGAGAGGGAATAGGTTTTGTCGTGCCCTCTTCAGGACTGTCTTGGTGTGCTTGGACCATGTTTGTTTGTTGGTGATGTGGACGCCAAGGAACTTGAAGCTCTCAACCTGCTCCACTACGGCCCTGTTAATGAGAAGGGGGGCGTGCTTGGTCCTCCTTTTCCTGTAGTCGACAATCATCTCGTTTGTCTTGATCACGTTGAGGAAGAGGTTGTTGTTCTTGCATCACACGGTCAGGTCTCTTACCTCCTCCCTATAGGCTGTCTAACTGTCGTTGGTGATCAGGCCTACACCTGTTGTCATAAGCAAACTTAATGATGGTGTTGGAGTCATGCCTGACTGTGCAGTCATGAGTGAACAGGGACTACAGGAGGTACCTGAGCACGCACCCCTGAGGGTCCCCCGTTTTGAGGATCAGCGTGGCGGATGTGTTGTTACCTACCCTTTACCACCTTTGGGAGGCCTGTCAGTAAGTCCAGGATCCAGTTGCAGAGGGAGGTGTTTAGTCCCAGGGTCCTTAGCTTATTGAACTTTGAGGGCACTATTGTGTTGAACGCTGATCTGTAGTCATTGAATAGCATTTTCACATAAGTCTTCCTTTTGTCCAGGTGTGAAAAGGCAATGTGGAGTGCAATAGAGATTGCATCATCTGTAGATCTGTTGGTGGGGTATGCAAATTGGAGTGGGTCTAGGGGTTTCTGGGATAATGGTGTTGATGTGAGCCATGACCATCCTTTCAAAGTATTTCATGGCTACAGATGTGAGTGCTATGGGTAGGTAGTCATTTATGCAGGTAACCTTAGTGTTCTTGGGCAGAGGGACTATGGTGGTCTGCTTGAAACATGTTGGTATTACAGACTCAGACAGAGAGAGGTTGAAAATGTCAGTGAAGACACTTGCCAGTTGGTCAGCGCATGCTCAGAGTACACGTCCTGGTAATCCGTCTGTCCCAGCGGCCTTGTGAATGTTGTCCTGTTTAAAGGTCTTACTCACATCAGCTGCGGAGAGTGTGATGTCCGATACTGTTCCGGACGACTGTGTGATCATGCTCCCCGCACCCGCAGCCGATGCAGTGCATGCACTTTCTCATCCTACAGTTACAAATAACTCCATTCAGAATATTAAGTAGCAGCCTGCCTGTTGGCTCTTTGTCGTTGTAACCTATCCTTCTCCTTTAACTTTTAATTCCGTCAAATCTAATTTTATTGGTCGCGTACACATACACTCAGTTGCCAGTTTATTAGGTACTCCCATCTAGTACTGGGTTGAACCCCCTTTGCATCCAGAACAGCTGGAGTGATTCGGGAAATGTAAACGTTGGTATCAAGGGACCTAACATGTACCATGAAAACATTCCCTACACCACTGCCACCAGCCTGTACCATTGACACCAGGCAGGATGGGCCCATGGGCTCATGCTGCTTATGCCAAATCCTGACTGCCATCATTTTCTTGATAGTGGACCGCCTGTTAGCTTGCACGATTGTTGCCTCTCGAACTCTCATCAACCAGCTGTTTTTGGCCACAGGACTGCTGCTGACTGTTTTTTGTTTGTCGTACCCTTCTCGGTAAACCCTAGACACTATCGTGCGTGAAAAGCCTAGGAGGACAGACGTTTCTGAGATACTGGAACCGGCGCGCCTGGCACCGACAATCATACCACGCTCAGTTGCTTAGGTCACTTGTTTTGCCCATTCTAAAGTTCAATCGAACAGTAACTGAATGCCTCGATCCCTGTGCCTGCATTATATAGCAAGCCATGGCCACGTGACTCACTGTCTGTAGGAGCGAACCATTTTCGTGAACAAGGTGGTTTACCTATTAAACTGGCTACTGTGTATTTTGCAGATGTTATCGCAGGGCAGCGAAATGCTTCTAGCTCCAACAGTGCAGTATACGGCACATGTAAATCCCCAAAATGTTAATTAAGAAATATCAGAAAGAGTAATGTCAGACTGGTGTATATGTATATAAACAATGTGTAATAGTGTGTATGGACAGTATATATGAATAGGAAAGGTATGTACAGCAGTAGTTATTAGGGATGCACAATATATCGGAATCGGACGATATTAGCTAAAAATGCCAACATTGGTATCAGCCCGATGTGTAGTTTAATGCCGATGTGAAAAAAAATGTCAAAGCTGAAGTGCATACCTGTATAACGTAGGTACATGGCGTAATGACGACCAGGTAAAATGTTGCACTACATGTGCAACACAGCATTCCTAACCTAGCCCTCAATGTCTGCTGTGTGGATTGAGCAGTCAAGCAGTCATTTGAAAGAGTAAGAACATTTCAGCAAAGGTGAAATCCATTAACGCCAAGATAATGAAATTCATTGCCCTTGACAATCAACCGTTTTCTGTTGTGGGTGATGTTGGCTTTTGCGACTGGTTGAGCACCAGTACACTAACTTTACCAAGTGCGCTATTCTAAAGATCTTGCCCTACTGGAGTTAAACAGTAATAGGGTCACTGCTATTAGCTTCACGACATACTATGGAACGCCGTTTTGGTCTTTGCGTGTCAAAAAAGATACACGTCAAATAACACTTTAATTCGCTTTTTATTTTGACAAGTCAAATAACAGTTCTATTATAGAATGTTGTGTGTTCTGAATTTGCATGTGCAAGCCAAGCGTCACCACTACTATCAGTAGCGCTGTCAAAGCTGTACAAAAAAGTCTGCAAACAAGCAAAAACCGGTCACGAACAATGTGTTTACAATACCGCGCTGGTAATAAAGCATTTTGTTCGACCGCAACTTCTGGGGTGGGTAGCTAGCTAGCTTTAGCTTGGTACCTAGCTAGCACCAATACAACAAGCCTGAAAACAATGACCAGTAGAAACTGCAGTCATGTTCATTATTCTTAGCAATTATTTAGGAATCATTGTGAGTAAGTATTATCTACGTAGCTACTTGTTGTTTTCCTATTAAAATTGAACTTCAGTATATGAAAATAAATAGCTAGCCAGTTACTTAATTCTGTTGCCCAAAGCTAACGTTATAAGCAGCCAGCTAGCTTCATCTGGCTAGTGAGGCTCGACCTGACTGGGTTATGCGTTGTGAAGCTAGCCACAATAAGGATTAGGCACAGTAGTGGAATTTGCGCTTTTCCCCTAAAATAAAAGTACCTATTTGAAAGTTATGCAGAAGGTTACAATTGGTGGAGTCATGCAATATTTAGACTAGATAATGTTAAACAAGGTTGGAATGTGAAGCAATGAAATGTGGTATCAGTCTACTCGGTGACACCCACAGAACTTAGTAACTTCCGGCGCCGAACAGGATGGCTGCCTCGCTTCGCGTTCCTTGGAAAATATGCAGTATTTTGTTTTTCTATGTGTTATTTCTTACATTGGTACCCCGGGTGATCTTAAGTTTCATTACATACAGCCGGGAGGAACTACTGAATATACGATTAACGTCAACTAACCACCCTTCCTACCAGGAATATGACTTTCCCGAAACGGATCCAGTGTCTTGCCTTCCACCCAATACAATGGACCTGATCCCAGCCGGCGAAGCTACACAACGCCGAAAAAGGGGCAAACGTAGCGGTCTCCTGGTCAGGCTTCGGAGACGAGCACATCGCGCTCCACTCCCTAGCATACTACTCGCCAATGTCCAGTCTCTTGAGAATAAGGTCGATGAAATCCGAGCACGGGTAACATTCGAGAGAGACATCAGGGATTGCAACGTGCTCTGCTTCACGGAAACATGGCTAACTGAAAAGACGCTAACGGAGTCGGTGCAGCCAGCTGGTTTCTTCACGCATCGCGCAGACAGAAACATACATCTTTCTGGTAAGAAGAGGGGCGGGGGGGTATGCCTCATGATTAACGAGACGTGGTGTGACCATCATAACAACACTCAGGAACTAAAGTCATTCTGTTCACCTGATCTAGAACTCCTCACAATCAAATGTAGACCGCATTATCTACCAAGGGAATTCACTTCGGTCATAATCACAGCCGTATATATTCCCCCCCAAGCAGACACATCGATGGCCCTGAACGAACTCTATCTGACTCTGTAAACTGGAAACCACACACCCTGAGGCTGCATTCATCGTAGCTGGGGATTTTAACAAGGCTAATCTAAAAACAAAACTCCCTAAATTCTATCAGCACATCGATTGTCCGACCAGGGCTGGCAGAACTCTGGACCATTGTTATACTAACTTCCGCGATGCATATAAGGCCCTCCCCCGCCCTCCTTTCGGAAAAGCTGACCACGACTCCATTTTGTTGATTCCAGCCTACAAACAGAAATTAAAACTACAAGCTCCCGCGCTCAGGTCTGTTCAACGCTGGTCCGACCAATCTGAATCCACGCTTCAAGACTGCTTTGATCACGCGGATTGGAATATGTTCCGCACGGCGTCCAACAACAACAATGATGAATATGCAGATTCGGTGAGCGAGTTCATTAGGAAGTGCATTGACGATGTCGTACCCAGAGCAACGATTAAAACATTCCCAAACCAGAAACCGTGGATTAACGGCAGCATTCGCGTGAAACTGAAAGCGCGAACCACTGCTTTTAACCAGGGCAAGGTGACCGGAAACATGACCGAATACACACAGTGTAGCTATTCTCTCCGCAAGGCTATCAAACAGGCTAAGTCCCAGTACAGAGACAAAATTGAATCGCAATTCAACAGCTCAGACACAAGGGGTATGTGGCAGGGTCTACAGTCTATCACGGATTACAAAAAGAAAAGCAGCCCCGTCGCGGATCAGGATGTCTTGCTCCCAGACAGGCTAAATACCTTTTTTGCCCGCTTTGAGGATAATACAGTGCCACTAACACGGCCCACTACCAAAACCTGCGGGCTCTCCTTCACTGCAGCCGAGGTGAGTAAAACATTTAAACGTGTTAACCCTCGCAAGGCTGCAGGCCCAGACGGCATTCCCAGCCGCGTCCTCAGAGCATGCGCAGACCAGCTGGCTGGTGTGTTTACGGACATATTCAATCAATCCTTAGCCCAGTCTGCTGTTCCCACATGCTTCAAGAGGGCCACCATTGTTCCTGTTCCCAAGAAAGCTAAGGTAACTGAGCTAAACGACTACCGCCCCGTAGCACTCACTTCCGTCATCATGAAGTGCTTTGAGAGACTAGTCAAGGACCATATCACCTCCACCCTACCGGACACCCTAGACCCACTCCAATTTGCTTACCGACCCAATAGGTCCACAGACGACGCAATCGCAACCACACTGCACACTGTCCTAACCCATCTGGACAAGAGGAATACCTATGTGAGAATGCTGTTCATCGACTACAGCTCAGCATTTAACACCATAGTACCCTCCAAACTCGTCATCAAGCTCGAGACCCTGGGCCTCGACCCCGCCCTGTGCAACTGGGTCCTGGACTTCCTGACGGGCCGCCCCCAGGTGGTGAGGGTAGGTAACAACATCTCCACCCCGCTGATCCTCAACACTGGGGCCCCACAAGGGTGCGTTCTGAGCCCTCTCCTGTACTCCCTGTTCACCCACGACTGCGTGGCCATGCACGCCTCCAACTCAATCATCAAGTTTGCGGACGACACTACAGTGGTAGGCTTGATTACCAACAACGACGAGACGGCCTACAGGGAGGAGGTGAGGGCCCTCGGAGTGTGGTGTCAGGAAAATAACCTCACACTCAACGTCAACAAAACAAAGGAGATGATTGTGGACTTCAGGAAACAGCAGAGGGAGCTCCCCCCTATCCACATCGACGGGTCAGTAGTGGAGAAGGTGGAAAGTTTTAAGTTCCTCGGTGTACACATCACGGACAAACTGAATTGGTCCACCCACACAGACAGCGTTGTGAAGAAGGCGCAGCAGCGCCTCTTCAACCTCAGGAGGCTGAAGAAATTCGGCTTGTCACCAAAAGCACTCACAAACTTCTACAGATGCACAATCGAGAGCATCCTGTCGGGCTGTATCACCGCCTGGTACGGCAACTGCTCCGCACACAACCGTAAGGCTCTCCAGAGGGTAGTGAGGTCGGCAGAACGCATCACCCGGGGCAAACTACCTGCCCTCCAGGACACCTACACCACCCGATGTCACAGGAAGGCCATAAAGATCATCAAGGACAACAACCACCCAAGCCACTACCTGTTCACCCCGCTATCATCCAGAAGGCGAGGTCAGTACAGGTGCATCCAAGCAGGGACCGAGAGACTGAAAAACAGCTTCTATCTCAAGGCCATCAGACTGTTAAACAGCCACCACTAACATTTAGCGGCCGCTGCCAACAAACTGACTCAGCTCCAGCCACCTTAAAAATGGGAATTGATGGAAATTATGTAAAAATGTACCACCAGCCACTTTAAACAATGCCACCTAATATAATGTTTACATACCCTACATTACACATCTCTTATGTATATGTATATACTGTACTCTATCATCTACTGCATCTTGCCATCTTTATGTAATACATGTACCACTAGCCACTTTAAACTATGCCACTTTATGTTTACATACCCTACAGTACTCATCTCATAGGTATATACCGTACTCTATACCATCTACTGCACCTTGCCTATGCCGTCTGTACCATCACTCATTCATATATCTTTATGTACATATTCTTTATCCCTTTACACTTGCGTGTATAAGGTAGTAGTTGCGGAATTGTTAGGTTAGATTACTTGTTGTTATTACTGCATTGTCGGAACTAGAAGCACAAGCATTTCGCTACACTCGCATTAACATCTGCTAACCATGTGTATGTGACTAATAAATTTGATTTGATTTGAACACAACTGTGAAGAGCTTACGCAAATAACGTAACGCTCCTGGGGCGGCAGGGTAGCCTAGTGGTTAGAGCATTGGGCTAGTAACCGAAAGGTTGCAAGTTCGAATCCTCCAGCTGACAAGGTACAAATCTGTCGTTCTTCCCCTGAACAAAGCAGTTGTTCCTAGGCTGTGATTGAAAATAAGAATTTGTTCATAACTGACTTGCCTAGTTAAATAAAGGTAAAATAAATGTAAAAATATTAGCGTTGTAGTTCTTATTGCGGGACTGTGACTGAAATCACCTCCCCAGTCAGCCTATTGTTAGTATTGACATTTATTTTGCACTGTACAGCTTTATCTAAGGGTTGGGGACCAATGAAAGAGGGTAACAGTCTACTGTACCCCATATTTTTTCCCCCAACATCCTCAGAGGTATCAGACTCCAAAACATCCAAGCAGTATTGTTTTTCCTCATGAATAGTGTTCAATACACATAGCTTGACAATAAATGTGGTTCAATTCAGTTGTTTCAGAGTCCTGCAATAAGAGCTACGATGCTAATGTTCTCTGGGTGTCACTGAGTAGACTGATACCCAGATGTCATTGAGCCACAATCCATAGGTAAGGCTGTACAGTGAAATAAGTATGCCCCTAATGCAATTCTAAAGTACAATACATCCAGTGTGATTGCAACAGATTCTTGTTAAATTAACAAATTGTCTTTTGTAGATTTTTTTAAAAATATAACATTCCAACCTCGTTTAGCTTGATCTATTCAATTATGGCATAGTTCTACTATTTGTATGCATTTGCATCACTGTCAATGACATACTTTTTATTTTGAAGGCTAACCGCAAAGTCCACTATTGTGGCTAGCTTCACATAGATGGGTCCGACCACCATTAATCAAATAAGAACCCGAATTTATAAGACAGTTATTTTAGATGATGACGCCTAGCTATATAGTTACCTAGCTAACCATCGCTACTTAAACAGATTATGTTGTTTTGCTATGTTTTTGGGGAAGAACATTGTTTTGCATCCATGAGCAAGCTAGCTTTTTTTAATGAACAGCAGTGTAGGTGCGCGAGACAACTTTACCAGCATCATAGCATACGTATCGATTAATCGTTGTGACATATGAAATACGAGTGATAGTGTAATCCATGTGTAATAACTACGTAAATTTTTTTATGAACGCGTTAAATTATGTGACGTGCAGTCATATTCAGGTGCTGGTTGATCACCAAGTTATTTGACACGTAAACAACTTCTCTGCTAGAAAACGGCCTACGTGGCATCTATTACTCAGACACATTTATCTAATCCTACCCGCAGACAGTGAGACAGACCTCCCCGTCAGTGCAGCGGATCTGATTTTGTTTACTGAAGACCACACGTTGCGCATTTTATTTTTTTAACTTGAGAAATACTACACCAAACACCTTAACTAGATGTTAAACTGCGTGACTAAAATGTGAATTAGTGACATATTTCTTGACTATTTTGAAGAAGTAATGCTGGCTTTGTTCCTATGGTGTCTCACGGGGGCAAACATCAGTAACTGCCACATCGAACCACACCCCCAAGACTGAAATCTCGTTTTTTTTCATAATGAGCAACAGAGAAACACATGCCAGAATCCATGCATCCAGTCTGTCTTTAACAAACGTCCATGGAATTCAGGTCATATGGGGGAGGGTAGAGGATTGTCCTTTGAGAAAAGTAATGTCATTCAGCACATACTGTTAACAAGGGAAGTCTTGGTCAGAAAAGCAAGGAAAGCTTCATCTCCAGGAAACTGTTTCCCTCTGAAAACATATGGCCTTAGCTTGCCTAGTCATCCTTCAGCCCCTGCAAGATCCTATTTATATGATATCGATGCTCTCTTTTTTTATGCTGCCTGGCTTTGTTGTTTTGTTATTGCCTCTCTACTCTCGTTTCTCTGTTACTGATGTCTATCTGTTTATCCTCTTTCGCACTCTCACTCCTTAGTCACCAGATAAGCACAGAGCGTTGGAGGAGACTAAGAACTACACCACCCAGTCCCTGGCCAGCGTAGCCTATCTGATCAACACCTTGGCCAACAATGTCCTGCAGATGCTTGACATTCAAGCCTCCCAGCTCCGCCGCATGGAGTCCTCCATCAACCACATCTCACAGGTGCGGCTGCCGGGATGTGGAACACTCTGTATATATACACACACACACACACAGATGCACACGTTGCAAAATACACACACATCCATATAGCCTATGAATACCTGATTCGAAACGATAAGCCTAGTTCAAAAATATGTTTTGTTCAAGTCTGTCAAGAAATAGACTTAACTGTAGTTCTCCCCCTTGTGCGGCCCCAGACAGTGGACATCCACAAAGAGAAAGTGGCAAGGCGGGAGATTGGCATCCTGACCACCAATAAGAACACCTCTCGCACGCACAAGATCATTGCTCCGGCCAATCCAGAGAGGCCGGTGCGTTACATCCGCAAGCCAATCGACTACAGCCTGCTGGATGACATGGGCCACGGAGTCAAGGTAGGGAGCAGTGGGGCATTGACGGTTACGACTGGATTCCTGATGATAGTAGTACGTCTTGTTTTTGTACTGGAGTGAGTTATCATCAACCTTTTTGTAGCACTAAGATCATGGACAAACACTGATCTTAGCACGACAAACGTTTTGGAGGAAACTCCCCCCCTGTTTGGTACAAAGACAGTAGTAGGCCCTTGGGATAAGCACGAGGGCGTGGTGGTAACAGTGTGAGTCACTTTGTCTAGGACAGTGTGTGACTTGTTCGCTGCTTCCCTAACATCTGTGGACTGTAGGCCTATAACATTGCTACGTATTTTTCTGTGCATTTTCTCACTATTAGTCACTAATCCTCCTTTCTCTTTCTCTCTCTTTGCATCACTTATTTGCCTTTTTAAAATGAACCTAGTGGTTGCTAAGGTTTAAGGTAAGGACTCTAAAAACAAAGTTGGTATGCGTGTAAGACCAGAGTGCGTTTTGTCTGATCCCAGGTTATGTTGTGTTGCTCTGTTGACTAGTACTTCCCTGTTGTTGTTTTTTATCCTCTCTCACCGTGTCCTACAGGCCAGTGCTCAGAACATGAAGGCTGGAGCCGCAGGTCTCCCTCGCACCAACCCACCCACACAGAAGCCGCCCAGCCCACCCATGTCAGGGAAGGGAACCATTGGGTATGTAGACGTGGCAGGTACCACAACCCCTGTCCATGCTGCTCATGTCCTCGAGAAAAACATGCTTTCAGTGTCAGCCAACCACGATCAGACATCTAAAACATGTTCATCAATAGACAAGATCTGATCATCCAGGCATCAGGTGTCCCTTTGTACTACAGATTGCTGTAGTGTCCCTCTGCTCCTCCTAAGCCCCGTATGGTGGGCTAGGGACCAGGCTACCACCTCACCACCCAGCAGCGACCTTCAGTGACATTTAGTTAAGGTCCGGAGCAGACCTCTCTGTGAAAAGGTCAAAGCTAGCCTGTGGCACATTTATATGCTGTTTGGTGATCTAATTAATGTGCATACCTAATTTCTTCAGATGTGTGAGGTCATTCCAGTGAACGGGTATCTTCAAATCTGTTTATTGACATTATGGGCTACTGTTATTGTTGCTCTGTCCTGTTATGTGTCCCTGTCCAGTTTGTATCCCCCTCTACAGACCTGTCCATAACAGTAATGTATGTAATGGTTTATAACATTGTGTTTTATGTTTCTTCTAAAGTTTAAGTGCTGTTTGTGTGTGTGTGACTTTCAAACATGTCCCCCCCCCTAAAACGAGACGCATGCTGGTAGTCCATGACACACTGCCCTAGTCCAGTTTCTGGTGTAGAGGAGGCATCTCTGTCTGTGGTGTTTTGGTTGCTTTTGTCCCCCGCCCCCGTATGTGTGATGTCATGTGACTCCTCC
The DNA here is from genome assembly GCF_029448725.1 of Salvelinus fontinalis. Classification (NCBI taxonomy): domain Eukaryota; kingdom Metazoa; phylum Chordata; class Actinopteri; order Salmoniformes; family Salmonidae; genus Salvelinus; species Salvelinus fontinalis. Next base: position 49,576,191 of record NC_074671.1, on the reverse strand, counting down.
CCCCTCAACTCTAATTCAGGCTGTTCATGCTCTCCATGGCAACAGCGCTCAACGTTCCATCCCTTAAACAAGCACAGGGGGAGAAAAGACTTGGCTGCTCATCCATACTTTTGAGGCTTTTTATTCCACTGAAGCACATCAATAGACGTCACTGTCCTCGGTTGATGTTGGGCTGTGTAAGAACTGAAGCAGCAGCAGCTGTATATACGACTGATGCATTTAATGCCTTTTCCCACCTACACCCCATTTTTTGAGTTTGCACTGGTTCTCTTTTATTTATTTTGGTTCCCATGTTTGTCCTCCTTTTCTTGTCCTCCTCCACCCCTCACTTGTGGATGTTAAACTCCTCTCATACCCCTCCCCTCGCAGGCGCCACTCCCCCTATAGGACACTCGAGCCGGTGCGTCCTCCCGTTGTCCCTAACGACTACGTCTCGAGCCCGACGCGCCATGGCAACATGGCGCCCCCACAGCAGAGCCCTGCACGCACTGCGTCTGTTAATCAGAGGAACCGCACGTACAGGTACCCCGCCCCGCATGCTCCCAGCACACCGCTAGCTAAAAACACGTCTAGAACACACTTCGAGCGGCCCTGGACTCACTGAACAGACACTCTTAGATTCAACTGCCCTGTAGTAAAGATCAGCTGCAATAGATTATAAACACTGTAGCTACATGCTACTAAACTACTTTTTCCCCCAACCCTACCCACATGACTGGTAAAATAATATCACTAGAAAAACTGGTCTGAAACACTTTGAATAGGCACTACACCAAGCACACAGAACGAACGTACAGCTCAGATAGGAATGTATTCAAATATGTTTCTTTATCACCTGCGTAACAGCAGAGGAAGATCAGATAAGCACGAGCAGCTCTGGGTGTCACTGAGGCTCCTACCAGGCAGTGCGAACAAGATCTTAAGGACTACATGACAGAGTATCTGCCACCAGAGAATTGAAGCTTGGCCATTGTAATACAGCTGATCCCTTTTCTCCGTCAGTCCCTTCTCTATTTCCTTCTGAGCACATTATTACGTTTGAAACTGACGTTAAAACTAATAGTAGCAATGGTTGACCTTGACTTAAATTAAACAGACAGTTCTTTCAGCTCAACCTATCTATGCGTTGGTCCTTTCTTCCATCCATCCAGTTTCTCACTCATTCCCTGTCTCCAGTCTCCTCCTCCTTTTATTATCGCCTTGATTTTCTTCAGATGCCTCCAGCTTTGTGGCGCCTCTGTCTTTGTCACGTCATGTCTCACTAATGGACCACCGCTAAATGTCATGTTGTAATTTGTGACGTTTTATTCATTTCTTTATTGCTGTACATGTCATCTCAATGCAGAGCTGTTCATTTAAATCCATTCAGTGCTAGGTAGGTGTGGGGCAGGATTTTGGGCCAGGAGAGTCTGGTTTGGTAGGTTGTGCTTGCAGGTCCTCTGATACCAATAGGGCTCAGAGGGCCGGTTTCGTGCACCACAGATTAAACCTAGTGCTGGACAAAAAAATCACTACTTTTTAGTCCAGTAGTAGGCTTAATCTGTATCTGGGAAACCGGCCCTACAAAGTGTATATATAACCTCTAATCTAGACGGTAAATGACTTAATGCAAGCTGGTGTTGATTGGGTTATGTGATGGGCTGTGTGACATCATTAGCAGCGGCAGCAGTGGAGGCAGCCACCCCAGCAGCAGCAGCCGCAGCAGCAGCAGAGAGAATAGCGGCAGCGGCTCCGTGGGCTTGCCTATCGCCGTGCCAACGCCTGCCCCGCCCCCCACAGCATTCCCAGGTAAGGTCTGGCCTCATGCCCTGCCCACTGTCTAAGCTCCGCCTACTAGCTCTCTAAAGAGCAATACGGTCTGTCAGACTGCTTTAAACTCTCTCCTTCCTTCCCCCTTGATAGTGTCTGAGCACCTGTCTTTATCTCCTTCTCCTGTCTTTCCTTTTCCTTTCTTCTTTTTTCCACTGCCTTCCTCCCTTTCCCACCTACTGATGGTGCAGGTACCGCCCCTGCCCTTCCCAACCCTGCTAAGCCACCTCCCACTACCACCACTACTCCCGTCCCACCTGATGGCCTCCCTGTACTTTCTCTAGCTCCTAACCCCTCCCCCACCCCCCCTCCTGAGGGTCCACCTGTGCCCCCTCCCCCACCCCAGCTCCCCACTGCTGTCTCTAGCACCGGCCCTGCTGCTTTCAGCACCCCTGCACAAGGTGAGTGTCCCACCACCACCATCCCTGCATCACGTCCATCTCTCCCATCATCCCAGGACCTGTATCTGTCTGTGTACCGGCAGGCATGTTGTCACGTGGGCCGGTCATTCTCCACCCCTGCATCATCAGAGTTCCTCCGTCACCCTCCCTATCACTGTCTGATCTGTCACTCTGTCTTTTTCATCTGGGCGTCTCTATCTCATTCCCTCCTTAGGGCAACTCTCTCCCATCGCTCCCAGTCACCACCTGCATGCCATCATCACACCTTGTGCATGAGTTAAATTGTTCTTGTGTTCTTACAGTAAGTGATGTTGAAAAGGGTCTTTGACTTGAAATCTGCCATGATGATGTCTGAATACCAAAAACAGCAAAGTGCATAAATTGATCCCATGAATTAAGTGCATCATGTGACAGGAACCAGAAGTGATAAGTTCAGCGACATAGCTACAACGTACCAAAATCTCTCTCTGGTTCCCCATGCTGTCTGTACCCCAGGTGCCCCCCAGTTCTTCAGCATGAACCGACCGGTGCAACCACAGAACCCTCCTGCGGTGGGGGGGTCTCTGCCGTACCGCCGGCCCGCGTCATTGACGGGCCAGCCCAACTCCAACATGCCCCTGGCCCTGAACCAGCCCCAGCCCAACGGAGGACCCCACTTCAACCAGGTCCCAGGTAACAGCCCTGACCAGCAACACTATCACTCCTCCCAGAACGCAAATTGTCTTTTGTGTTTAGATATTGAGTCTGCATTTTAGAGCTTTCTTTCATATATTACTGTCTGGTTTGGATCCCGGAGCGTTTGGGCTCCTGGTCCATCCTGTAACTCATTTGTAGAAACAAAATGTATACCGACCCAAATTATTTCTGTTACTTGGGAGTTTGGTTAAAAAACATTAAATACTAGCTGACAAGTTTTCAGTTCTTGTGGAAGCAAACTGTCATTTTGTGAGTTCCCAGAACCTCACTGGAGTATTGAATTCATACACGAAAACGCCATTTGATTTCAGCAGACAGGCAAACCTATGGGAAGGCACAAAGCGCCAAGGTCTCGGCAGCTCGCTGTCTTTTTTTGTGTGAAATGATTCCTGCTCTTGATTTAACCCTTTTTAATGCCTAGTCTGCCTACTGATCTAACTGGCTTCTATCATGTTCTAAATTCTAATTCCACCACATCTCTCTTTCTGCCTTCCTTCCTCTCCTTTCTTTCCTAATTACAATCTGCTCCTCTTTTTCTTCCCTCTTTCTTTCTCCTCTCTCGCTCTCCCCGCTTCTCCTGTGGTGTGGTGTGTCTGTAGCAGGTCCTCTTGTTGCCCCCCCTCCCCCCTCCATGCAGATCACTCCCCAGCTCCCTCTGATGGGCTTTGTGGCTCGGGTACAGGAGACCAGTAAGTGGCTTTTAGCTCCTTTGCCTTGTTGCCTCGTCTTCGCAGTGCCTCCCTCCTGCATGTGTTTATTTTACTCACGACGTGAGTCTATTTTTGTCGATACTTCAAAGCTGAACTATCCATCAACCTCGGTTTACCTGTCTGAAATAAACTTCTCGTCTGTGCACGTTGAAATTGTTCTCCTTTCCCCCAGTTTTTCTTTATACACTTTCAGCATGGATACCCAACCAACCACTGCAGCCCTATGCCACATGCATGGGAATGCCAGTGTCAGTCAACATGTAACTAACCAACCAGTGGAATGTAGGCATGGTGGTTCCTGACTGTTGTCCCCCCCCCAGTCTCAGACGTGCCCCCTCCCCCGCCTCCCGTAGAAGAAGCTGTGTTTGAGGAACCCACCCCGCCCCCTCCTTCTCCAGAGGACTATGAGGATGATGAGGAGGAGGAAGAGTCGGCCGTGGTGGAGTACAGTGATCCCTACGCAGAGGAGGACCCCCCGTGGGCCCCACGCACCTACATGGAGAAAGGTAGCGAGTGATTCTCTCTTCCACCCTGATCTAACCCCTGCCCTGTCCACTTCTCCTGTTCTTCCCTCTGTCTTTCGCCCTCTCATCTCCCCTGTCCTCTACCTATCTCCCCTAACCTCTTCGTTCCTCTAACATCTTCCTCTCTCATTGGTGCACAGTGGTGGCGATCTACGACTACGCGGCGGACAAGGAGGACGAGCTGTCCTTCAACGAGGGCGCCATCATCTACGTCATCAAGAAGAACGACGACGGCTGGTACGAAGGAACGATGAGTGGCACCACCGGCCTCTTCCCCGGGAACTACGTCGAGTCCATCATGCACTACACCGACTGAGGAAGAGGAGAGGTATAGATAGGAAGGTCAAAGACTTTGTTAGGCAGAGCATGATCACATTGTGGAAGTCGACGAGGAGGAGATGAGCGTTCATGAAGAGTATACAACTATCCTCAACCGGTCTACCAGATGAAGTACATTGTACAACGGCCACTTGTAGATATTCCCTGTGTTTTTGAATGATATGAGACTGTATGGTGGTGGTTTTTGTATGTACTATTAGGGCTTCATTTTGTCTTTACTATTATTATAAGGAAGGCCACAAGGATTATTGTGATTTAAAAAAAAAAAGAATCTCATTTCCTTTTCCCGTTTTGCGCTTATTTTAACGTTTTTTATTTATTTGGACCATGTATTATATAGGGAGGAATGGTACGGCGGGCAGGGCTGCTGATTTAAGGATAGAAATAGGTGTCAGATGATCCCGATGAAGTTCTCTACTCTTAGCCCAAGAGAAGACACTAGATGAGAATGCTTTTTCCAATATTTTCTCTCCTGACATTCCCAGAGCCTTTCTAGACTCATATTTTATTTAAATCCAGGCGCTCCTATTGGTTAGTGGGATGAGGAGATGGACTGTTGCTCTTGAACTTTATAGGATGCCAAGTTTGGCGACATAACAAAGCTGACAGTCCCTGACAAGCACATACTTTGTCTACATTTGACAAAACATTGACATTAGTGGCGGGGAAAAAAACATGAAACTGATGTTTTTAGCTCTTCTGAACACCCATTTTGAAACTCTCTTCAGTTTGGATTCAGTAGTTAATGAATTGGTGCTGGCCCCAGGCTAGCTAGGGCAGCTTAGAACACTAGGGCTTAGAGCATGCTCAGTCACTACTGCACTTGCCTCACTTCACAGGCCAGTTCTTGTATCCGGATAGATAGGTAGAGCAGTGGTTCTCAACCTTTGCTCCCTGAGATGGCTAGCTGACACTGATTTGGGCAGCTCTAATTGAAGATGTTGGCTTCAATGGCACAAAACACTGAGATAGCTGTCTGGCCTAAAGTAGAAAGGATAACTCAAATTGTAAAATTAGTGAGTCTTAAGTCACTGCCTCACCTTGTAATCAAGACAGAGAAGAGATTGACTTTGCCTGTCTTGGTAGAGGGACTGTCAGGAAGCCTCCTTTTAAGTAGACAAATACTCTGGCCACTCATTTGCATCAACGATTTCAATATTTGATTCTTATTGTAGGGTGGCAGACTGCATGTTTTTGGGAAAAAAATGATTCATGAGTCTCCTTTTCTGCTATATTATTATTCCTATCTTAATATTTTAGATATGGTGTGGTTATTGGTTTGGTTTTAAATATTCACCCATATTACCATCGTTGACAGGTGTGGTTTCATGACGCATTTATAGGAGGTGATAAAGGAAGCTTGTGCCATATTGAAGTGTGTGTGTGTCTAAGGTATCACTTCCATTTGCAATAAAAATAGCCAGTGGGATGGGTTTGAAAATGTAGATCTTTGAGTTTGGAATTGAAAGCACATACCTTTGTAGTAAGATAGTTAATTGTTACTGAAATAAAATGATAAAAAGCTGTATTACTGCCTCAGATGAGGACTAATTAAAATGAGCATAAAAGCCAGCCGTTGATTGTAGAAATTAACCAACAAACCGGCACCAAAACCTTTCAATGGGTTTATCATGCTGAAACTGATGCATTGAGTGTTTATATGAGGTAGAAATATTATTTCCAATGTGCTTGTCTGTCAGTCAAATCCTTTATTTATTAAAAGTGGGTCTGTTCTTGCATGCCATTTATCTTAATACTGTAGTGGTGTCTGAAACCCAGTTGGCCCTTCAAAAGGCAGCCCCAGAACTGGACCCTAGGGGCACAGTCAGCAGAGCACAACTTTATTGAATATTCAGATATGTTATGTAGCATAAGGACTCATGTCAGCTCTATTCAGGACATTTCTATCTGCAATGTTCCACAACGCTGTGCAACGCTAAATGTAACCCCAGGTACTACTAAACCAGCCTCATCCAAAGACTAAAGTGTAAGCTAAATCCATGTCAACGTCTGAAGATCATTAAAGTTATGGGATTTGACTACTCCAGGAGGAGCCATTCATTTAATGTGTAAATGGAGAATATAAGTGTAAGAACAAGTGTTCTATTCCCTCAGCCCAAGATCTCTCTGGATATCAAGTTAAGTAAAACAGTCCATGCCATTGTGTTGCACAGTAAAAAGGTTTAACTTTAGAAATAAATATCATATTTGTAAAACCATGAGAACAAAAACCAATAAAACAATTAAGATTTATTGTGGTATTAATCTTCCTTTTTACAGACTATATAAACAAGTTAGTTGCTCCATTTTCAGACAGACCTGGGGTATGAGATTCCTCTTGTTTCATCCCACTGTACTAGTGACAGCAGATACAAAAATCATTCATTTTCTATGCTAAAGTAAGCATACTCTCATTGAGTTGATATTTCATCAATCTAGGTATACCTTATAACAGTGTAATTAGCTGACTTAAGTGTCCGTTTAAACACTTTCTTTAACAATAAACCCCAGAGTAAAAAAAAAAAAATTCCACAAAATATTGAAAAGCTGGACATCTTATTTTTTGAAGAGAAGAGTTGCCCCCAAATAAATGGTACTTTACGCAAAGTGAAAAATGCATTAGTTTTATACAACAGTATTGACTTGGAATCATCTTGACTTAAATTTGACAACTCAAAACTACCAGCAGTACAGAAGAGTAAAAGGATCTATGAGGGGTGGTATAGGAGAGAGAAGGGTTAAAAATCTCACTGCAGACAGTGAGTGAAACTATACATGGGTTGTCTGAAGCAGCCAGTCCCCTTTCACTTTAAGGCTCACAGATGAGTGTCTCGACCACAAACTTGTTCTCAAAGTGACGGATCGTCCTGCAGTTCAGGGCTTCACGCTTCTCCCTGGCTGCAAGGTACAGATGAAGGAATATGTATTAAAAATGGGTGTGTAGGCCTATATAAAACATCTGCTATAGCACCTGTTCATTGGCCTGAGTATAATGCTGTGTGTTCTCAGGTCCACCAAAGGGCCGAAGGAATTTCACAATATGGTCAATACATGACTATTCGGGGTACATCTTAAAAAGTGTGTGCCAGTACTGACCCAGTATGGTGTGTGTGTGTGAGCAGTACTAACCCAGTATGGTCTCTCTGCGTTCCAGCTTGTAGGTGTCTCTGCCCTTGCAGAGGCTGTAGATGAAGTATCCCAGCTGGTCAACGTTCTCCAGACGCTCAGTCACCATCATCTGCTCATGGACCAGGTAGGACTGGGGAAGGTAGGTACCAGCCTAGGGGGGCGGGGGGGGGGGGGGCAACACACACCATTAACATTTTTTCCTCCAACATTTGATAGATTTAAAAAAAAGAATATTGAAATACATATAAACAGCTCCAGTCGTATGTGTGTGTGTGTTACAGGTATCTTGATGTTGATGAGCAGCTCCAGCAAGTCCTTGGGAGGCATGACGATGGAGGTGTTGAGGGGGATGATGTAGCACTTGTTCAGGCTCAGGTCCAGGTAGGCTGTCAGCCTCTGAGGAGGAGGAAAGGAATTAGATCCAACACTACAAAAACACCCGGAGGTACTTTACATTCATACCTCAACACATGATTACGTTCAACAACTTAAATTCAGCACGTGTTTTATTAACACAGTATTGAACACTTACCGGTTTCTAGAAATAGGAGTTTGACGGCTAATACGCTGGAGGAATGATTTCCCTCTGAGCCGTAAATGCATGGTAACAGCTAGATAGACCGAGCTCTGTGATGTCACATATGCAGTATCTCTCAACAACAATTCAGACCACTGTGTGTGTAGGTTTCCATACAATTAAACAGAGTCATGTGAATTTTCTAAAATCCACATGAAAACATGCACATTCCCCCACCAGATATGCATTTCATCAAATTGACTTGTTGCGGATAAAAGGCTGTGCTTGATGACTTAATACCGTTTGCAGTTAAATTCCCATGTACCAAATAAAAACATACAAGTTAAATGGGTTTCCATCAGATTTTCAGTGTGCCCACTCTGGTATTGCCAAATGCGCTCAAGCCAACAGCTCACAGATACATATGGGAGTATGAGCCTACATGACGGGATTATGGACAAAAAAGCTAGATTATTTTTGATTTGTCAAAACGGCAGCCAAGCACTGCTGATCATGTCACCAGAATAAGACTCTGGATATTTATTGGAAAGGCGCACCGTGCTCATTACCTTGCACGTTCACCACTCTGAAGTTCTTCAAAACCGATTTAATCTGTAGCCTAATAAACTGCATGGTTCCCAAACAAGTCGCAGTGAGAGGTGCACATGTCATCGCGTGACTCCAAGTTTACTTCGATGTGATGGTTATTATATCAATATTTGGACATAAAAGCGTTTCCGCCGACATTTCTCACATAATTAATTTTACCAACAGAAGAGAGCTCACCTTGTCTAGTGTATTTAGGGTTGTCGACATTTGGAAAGTTGACCGACAAATGTTCAGTTTCGGCCTGTCGTGACTCTTTATCCGACATGCACTTCAGTCGCATAAAAAAGTTTGGATGGAAACCTGGTTTGTGTGTCTGTGTGTGTGTAGCAGTGTTCTCTTCTCACGCTTTTGAAGTCATGGACGATGTCGGCCGGGTCGCTGTCTGAGAACTCGGGCACGGGCACGTTGATTAGCTCCACGTCCTCCAGCACACGGATGCTCTCTTGGATGTGCCTCAGCGCAGAGGGCAAGGCCACCTCGTCCTTGTCCTGAACCATGTAGTCCTGCTCAAGGTAATCCACCCCGCACCAATACACCTTGCGCTCCTGAGGAAGTCAAGGTAAGACGACGACAGTGAGGACTTGTCTCTCACCCTGACCAACACTGTAGATAGTTAGCTAGCACACTGGGTTAGTTTCCCGGAAATATCTCCTGATTAGGGGCTGATTCAAAAGTCCAAGACTAGGCTTAATCTGTGTCTGTGAAACTAGCCCATAGCATATGCAAATGTGTCCTCTAACCAAGGAAAGGAAGCTTTAACTATACTGAACAAAAATATAAAACGCAATATGTAAAGTTTTGGTCCCATGTTTAATGAGCTGAAATAAAAGATCCCAGAAATGTTACATATCCACAAAAAGCACATTTCTCTCAAATTGTGTGCACAAATTTGTTTATATCCCTGTTAGCATTAATCCTTCGACAAGATAATCCATCCCCCTGACAGGTGTGGCATATACAGAAGCTGATTAAACAGCATTATCATTACGCAGGTGTTGGGGACAATAAAAGGCCACTCTAAAATGTACAGTTTTGTCACAACACAGTGCCACAGATGTCTCAAGTTGAGGGAGAGTACAATTGGCATGTTGACTGCAAAAATGTCCACCACAGCTATTGCCAGAGAATTGAATGTTCATTTCTATACCACAAGCTGCCTCCAACGTCGTTTAAGAGAATTTGGCAGTACGTCTAATTGGTATGACAACCACAGACCACACGTAACCACACCAGCCCAGGACCTCCACATCTGGCTTCTTCACCTGAGGGATCATCTGAGACCAGCCACCCCGACAGTTGATGAAACTGAGGAGTATTTCTGTCTTTAATAAAGCCCTTTTGTGTGGGAAAACTCATTCTGATTGGCTGGCCCACCCATGGCTGCACCCCTGCCCAGTCATGTGAAATCCATAGATTAGGGCCTAATGAATATTTCAATTGACTGATATGAACTGTAACTCAGTAAAATCATTGAAATGGTTGCGTTTATATTTTTGTTCAGTATATAGTTGAGCCTATGGCATTATAGGGGTCTAACCAACAGTCCCTCACCAGTATGTAGGTCTTGTAAAGGTAGGCCCCTCCCACCACCACACCTGACAGCATGAGAGCCAGGCCCAGGCACCTGTACCAGCACCACACCTTGGACTGCCGACGCACCCGCATGCCATCCTCCAGGTCCTGAGAGTAAGAAGACAAATATAGTGCATGCACATTTGATTTGATCACTTAAAATACATTACACCAGGCAACAGATAGAGTACATAGGCCTATATTAAAATTGCAGAGGATACATAAACAAAAAAAGTCAAGACTTCTTGCCATTGTGGTCCTCTATAACATAGAGTAAAGCCTATAGACAGCCTCTTGCAATACCAGCATGTCTGCCTGCTTGTTCCATTACATAATATTGGTTCATCAACCGTTCCCAATTAACAGTAGGCTATGTCAGTCTAGATGAATCATGGCTAGCATTAAGAAAACTGACCTCTATAAATCCTCTTTATTGTTCAAATAAAATCACTCCAACACAACATAGCCAAACGGTGTTTGATTCAAATAGTGTGACTATGCAGCACAATACAGCTGTGGTGTGTTCTGTTGATATAAGTTGGAGTATGGTAGTAGTGATAGAGAGATGCTTATGTAACGTACCATTCAAACACACAGCTAAACCTCCCTCCCTTTCTCTTGCTCACCAACCCTCCCTCGCTTCTCTGTGACCTTACACCTCCTTTCCATCATCTACTTCTTCAAGACATTCTTTCTAACCATTATTCAATTACTGCCTTATCTTTTAGCCCTCTCCATCATCTCTGTTGTTTTGCTCCCTCACTTTAATATTATGGAGCCCTGGGGCACATGTTGTAATTTGGCAGCAGGCCCTTTTCCTGAACTTGCTGAAGTTGTTTATGCAGAGTTGGGGTGGGGTTCGTATTGAAACAAAAGAGTGGATGTCAACAGCTCTAGCTCTCCCTGGAGATCAGATGAGGAAAACAAAAACAGATCTGAGAGATCCCCATGCTCGTAATTTAGTGGAGGAACATATTGTTTTTCCTCCCCATTAGTCCACTGTCGATACAGAGACGTGCTTGAGGTAAACCAAGGTCCATATTTTCATTCATTCAACATTTGCAACAGATACAGGGGCTATTGAATGATGGCCATGCTTGTCTCACTCTCGTCACTTCAGGTTAGCTTATTAACATGGCTACAGGTCAGGAATAAGGAGGTGGCTCATGGCTGGTCTCTGTGGACCATGCTGTCTGGTCATGTCACAGACCTTCACTAGTCTGACACCTTATCCAGGATATTAGCATTTAATCTCACCCGTCTGACTGTCCAAACTGCTCTCCTACAGGTGAAACAGACATGACGGCCAGGTCTTTCTATGCAGGGGAATTTTCTCCCCAGGTCTGTCCCTGGCTGCTGCATTTCTCTGCTATTATTCCCCAACTCACTCAGATTCTCTATAGTGAATAAATTCTCTATAGACTTGTAATCTCATCTGCAATCTATTTCCAATGGAACCATGTAGCCACCCAGATACATTGCATTTGGAAAGTATTCAGACCACTTCCCCTTTTCCACATTTTGTTACTTTACAGCTGTATTCTAAAATGGATTAAATAGTTGTTTTCCCTCATCAATCTACACACAATATCCCACAATGAGAAAGCAGTGACTACAGCCTCGAGTCTTTTTGGTTATGATGCTACAAGCTTGGCACACATGTATTTGGGGAGTTTCTCCCATTCTTCTCTGCAGATCCTCTCAAGCCCTGTCAGGTTGGAAGGGGAATGTCGCTGCACAGCTATTTTTAGGTCTCTCTTGAGATGTTTGATCGGGTTCAAGCCCGGGCTCTGGCTGGGCCACTCAAGGACATTTAGAGACATGTTCCTGAAGCCACTCGTGCATTGTCTTGGCTGTGTGCTTAGGGTCATTGTCCTGTTGGAAGGTCAACCTTCAAATCAAAAGTATTTGTCACATGCGCCAAATACAACAGGTAGAGAGACCTTACAGTGAAATGCTTACTTACAAGTCCTTAACAAACAATGCAGTTTTAAGAAAGTCCCTAACAAATTGAGATAAGAATAACAAATAATTAAAGATCAGCAGTAAATAACAATAGCTGGGCTATATACAGGGGGTACCGGTACAGAGTCAATGTGTTAATGTGCACTGGTGTCGAGGTAATTATGTACATGTAGGTAGAGTTAAAGTGGTTATGCATAGATAGAGCGTAGCAGCAGTGGAGGGGGGCAACGAAAATGCAAATGGTGGGTAGCCATTTAATTTACTGTTCCAGAGTCTTATGGCTTGGGGGTAGAAGCTGGTTAGAAGCTTCTTGGACATAGACTTGGTGTTCCGGTACCGCTTGATGTGTGGTAGCAGAGAGAACAGTCTATGACTAGGGTGGCTGGAGTCTGACAATGTTTAGGGCCTTCCTCCTACACCGCCTGGTATAGAGGTCCTGGATGGCAGGAAGCTTGGCCCCAGTGATGTACTGGGCTGTACACACTACCCTCTGTAGTGCCTTGCGGTCGGAGGCCGAGCAGTTGCCATACCAGGCAGTGATGCAACCCGTCAGGATGCTCTGTAAAACCTTTTGAGGATCTGGGGACCCATGCCAAATCTTTTCAGTCTCCTGAGGGGGAAATAGGTTTTGTCGTGCCCGCTTCACGACTGTCTGTGTGCTTGGACCATGTTACTCTGTTGGTGATGTGGACGTCAAGGAACTTGAAGCTATCAACCTGCTTCCACTACAGCCCCGCCGATGAGAAGGGGGGCGTGCTTGATCCTCCTTTTCCTGTAGTCCAATTATCTCCTTTGTCTTGATCACGTTGAGGGAGAAGTTGTTGTCCTTGCACCACAGTGTCAGGTCTCATCGTTGTCGGTGATCAGGCCATTAGCAAACTTAATGATTTTGTGTCATTAGCAAACTTAATGATGGCGTTGGGATTCATGCCTGGCAGTGCAGTCATGAGTGAACAGGGAGTACAGGAGGGGACTGAGCACGCACCCCTGAGGGGCCCGCGTGTTGAGGATCAGCATGGCGGATGTGTTATTACTGCTGAACCTTCTCCCCAGTCTGAGGTCCTGAGCACTCTGGAGCAGGTATTCATCACGGATCTCTCTGTACTTTGCTCCGTTCATCTTTCCCTCAATCCTGACTAGTCTCCCAGTCCCTGCCGCTGAATAACATCCCCACAGCATGATGCTGCTACCACCATGCTTCACCGTAGGGATGATATTGGCCAGGTGATGAGCGGTGCCTAGTTTCCTACAGATGTGACACTTGGCATTCAGGCCAAAGAGTTCAATCTTGTTTCTCATGGTCAGAGTCCTTTAGGTGCCTTTTGGCCAACTCCAAGCGGGCTGTCATGTGCCTTTTACTGAGGAGTGGCTTCCGTCTGGCCACTCTACCATAAAGGCCTGATTGGTGGAGGGTTGTAGAGATGAGAGAACCTTCCAGAAGGACAACCATCTCCACAGAGGAACTCTGGTGCTCTGTCAAACTGACCATTGGCTTTTTGGTCACCCCCTGACCAAGGCCCTTCTTCCCGGATTGCTCAGTTTGGCCAGGTAGCCAGCTCTAGGAAGAGTCTTGGTGGTTCAAAACTTCATCCGAACGATGGAGGGTACTGCGGGGACCTTCAATGCTGCAGAAATGTTTTGGTACCCTTCCCCCGACCTGTGCTTCGACACAATCCTGTCTCGGAGCACTACAGACAATTCCTTTGACCTCATGGCTTGGTTTTTGCTCCGACATGCACTGTCAACTGTGGGACCTTATATAGTGTGTGCATTTCCAAATCATGTCCAATCATTTGAATTTACCACAAGTGGACTCCAATCAAGCTGTAGAAACATCTCAAAGATGATCAATGGAAGCAGGAAGCACCCGAGCTCAATGTCAAGTCTCATAGCAAAGAGTCTGAATAGTTATGTAAATAAGGTATTTGTTTTTTGTTGTATTTTACCCCCTTTTTCTTCCCAATTTCATGATATCCAATTGCGATCTTGTCTCATCGCTTCAACTCCCCAACGGGCTCAGGAAAGGAGAAGGTTGAGTCATGTGTCCTCCGAAACATGACCCGCCAAACAGTGCTTCTTAACACCCGCCCTCTTAACCCAAAGGCAGCTGCACCAATGTGTCGGAGTTAACACTGTTCACCTGACAACCGAGGTCAGCCTGCATGTGCCTGGGCTGCTACAAGGAGTCGCTAGAGCACAATGAGCCAAGTAAAGCCCCCCCAGCCAAACCTTCCCCTAACCCGGACTACGCTGGGCCAATTGTGCTCCATCCTACGGCACTCCAGGTCACGGCTGGTTGTGACAGCCTGGAATCGAACCTGGGTCTGTAGTGACACCTCAAACACAGCGATACAGTGGCTTAGAACGTTGCGCCACTCAGGCCTCAATTTCTATGAACTTTCTAAAAAAACTTTTCGCTCCGTCATTATGGGGTATTGTGTGTACTTTGATGAGTATTTTTTTTAATCGATTTTTGAATAAGGCTGTAATGTAACAAAATGTGGAAACGTGAAGGGGTCTGAATACTTTTCGAATACACTGTACCTTTATTATGGGCAATACCCTGCGCCAATCTTAAACATGAATCCAGGCGCTTAGGGTGAGTTTGGACTCACAGGCTTCTTATTGCGGATACAGCATCTACTGACAGTTGATAGGTTAACAAAAACGTCTGTACACAGCATGCATTTTGTCAGGAGGAAAGACAACACACCGACCTTACGGCATGAACACACTTAATTTGGTCAATTCAACTCAGGACTGTCTATGGGGTGTACATAAACGCATTTACCTTTTACTCTTCATAACCAAAACAGGAAGAACTGTTCGAATGAATAGGAAAGACGACCTGAATGTTCTTCAGGTATTTCAAGCCTCCAGGCCTCTACTAAATCAACACCGAATCGAAAATCTAACACGGTCCTGCCCAGGCCAGGAACTGCGAACAACACTCAGTCTGCCGAAAGGGATTTGTGTAGCAGCCATTTTCCGACATCGCCCGTGTTACGGGTTGAATTACCAAGAATCTAGACATGTTTCTAATCGACGTTACTTTGTTTCAGTTATGGTTCTACGTTGTTTGAACGGTTACAGTTGCGTCATCCACGTTTGTTGCAACAAATATTAACCACATTGGTTTAGTTCAACTCACCCTCTCCTCCGGAATAAGCGCTTCGGCATTGCATGCTTTCTTTAAATCCCTTTGTCCAAAGGACGAGTTAAATGTTACTTTCACCATTTTTTAAATCTAAACGTTAGACCAAGCGACGAAATCACCTTCTGCAGAAATGTCTTCGTGCGGCCTCTGATAACAATGACGTTGCTAAAAAAAAACACAAAACATCCCGAACGGGTCACATGAGTGATTGCAGGCATTTGGCTGCATTCAAGAACCTATACGGTTTTACAAACTTTCTTGAACGTTTTTTTTCTCCCCACTGGGGGGCAGTACAATCTCAAAAAATATATTTAATGGAAGATAGGCATTTATCGTATGGAATAAAATGTGTTGATTAAATGTTGCCCATGAGAAACTCAAAAGAGATCGAAATCATTAATAATGTTAGTCTGACGATCGAGCACGCGCGGCTAGACCAGAGCGCGCGCCTCTGCTCGCCAGTTTGTGGTCCTAAAACGCGGAAATTAGTTACATCTGCTTCGTTCAGGCATACCTATGGGAAACATGAATGGCGAAATAATACAGTTTTGGAACAAACGCCAAAAATAAGGTCTGAGGTTAACACAAGTTTAGGAGAGTTTATACGTTTTGTTCTATGATATAGTATCAGTCAGTTAACATTACTTTAGCGAATTATGAAGCCTTTGTGTTTTTTTTAAATTACATAAATTCGTCAAAACTCACAAAGTGACATTAGCTGATGAAGATGATCTCATCGAATAACATGTTCGAAGCCCATATTTACCACACTTTATTTTCGGAGTTATTCCAAAAACACCATTCATTTTCTCCATAGGCTTTGTCGAACGAACCATGTCGGATTATAGTGCATACAAAAATACGCCATTACTATTTCTGTCTGTGCAGGTGTCTCGTCGCAGGTGCCTGTCCCGTGCAGACCTCCAACACTGGGGTTTCACCGGACTCCGTCTTCCTTTCTTGTTCTCCTCAAGTAGGCTTGCCTAAATTATTTGATTTAATATTTTTTTTGCTTTCTAAAACATTAACCATGTTTTTTATCAGACGTGTCAAAACTTTGGGTTGTTGTTTGCTTATTAAGAGAAGCCAGCTGGTTGAAAACGATGCGTGAGGCATCAAATTATGCCTGTTGAATAGGCACAATTGAAGAGGAGGGTAGGTCTATGGTTTTTCGTCACCGTTGGTTACCACGAGTGACGGAGAAAATATGTCTGTGATGGAAAACATACGGAAAGAAAGAGGACAGTTTATATCGATTCGCTGTCTTAACCAGGATAAACTACAACTGTACAAGCTGAGTGTTGTTGTTATTCATCAGCTAAACGCATTGTCGTGTATGGAGTATGGCAGGTGATCACATATGACAGAAATTTATAGTGACTAAGTTAGTTGATCTTTCTCTTGTGAAATAAAACGGGGGCTAGTCGGGAACTTCTGATTGTCAGAATTCCCATCCCTCTTCAACACCATGGACGTCGTCGACTACAGAAGCGAGTTAAGGACGTCAGCCAGAGAAGTCTTCCTAGGCGCGGACATATTCACGGCTGTCGGGGACAGGAATAAGGATGATGTTGAATATAGATTTGTGGATGTCATGCTGTTTGGTGGGGCCCCTTGGGGGTTCACTCTGAGAGGGGGCCTGGAGCACCGAGAACCACTGCTCATAACCAAGGTATATATCTATCAATCTATCTATCTATGATGATGATTAGGATGAAGAAAGACAAATACAGAGAATCGTATTGACTTAACTTTAGCTACACTAGTTAACAACAAATGTGCAAATTAAAAACAACTACCATAGATCAATCAAAAACAATGTAAATATATTTATTTCTCCACTGTCACGGATGGGTTTCACCTTTCCTGTTTCCCCTGATATGAAAATAAGGCTGTGTGGAGATTAAACACTGGAACATCACTGTAGTTTCCTGATTGGTTAACTGTGTGTGTTTCATCAAACTGTTTTCTCAGTCCAGAAATAGTTGGTGCTGTCCCCAAACCTTTTATGCCTTTGGTATGTTGCACATTTTCACCTTTAAAGTTCTGCCCTGGCCAATGTCTTGAGCACATCTCCACTAGTCACCACTAGTTTTGTTCTATGTGTGTTTGGGTGGGGGGGCTGCGACTGTTTTCCATACTCATCACAGCAGTGCCAGGAACCAGTGAGGAATGCAGAAGTGAAGATAAGGTGTGTTTGGCAGACCAGGATTGGCTCAGTCAGTGCTGCTCTCCAACAGAATGAGGAAACAGTTTGTTTATCGGTTTCCATTCTCCTCTCCTGTACTCCTGTATGTGTAGAAAATAAGTGAAGGAATGTGCAACAAGTCTGCTCCAACCGTTCTCAAGTTGCTCATGGTTAAATTTTTTATCAGAGCTCTCAGGTTGCCACAGTATAATTCTTCCAGTGCAGGCTGGACACAATGGACTCAGCACGGATCCATGGTCACTGGCCACCATCACTTACAGGGATTGGGTTTACGCCATATTGCTTGTGTTCTCCAGCTGTTCGTCACTTTCAGAAGCTACAGAAAATAACAATCCATCTTGTTCAATCCACAATCCATTTTAGATTTATATATATAATATATATAATATATATTTATATATATATATATATTTATATATATAATATATAATTTACAAAATCATACATCTCACAGTACTTTGTGACTTGCTCCATTTGCTTGTCAGTAGTAGACTAGTCCCCCTCTGAACGTTGAGACGGGGCTGGATAGAGGGGATTTTGGAAGGGTGGATATGATGGAACCATTTTTAATGAAGTTGACTCAATGCCAGCATGGCAGGGTTGAAGAGCAGGTCCTGTCAACACAGTCTGTGGATGGAATGTGATATTCTTCTAAACCGATGAACTATGGAAAGTGAACTGTTATTAAAATATACTTCACTAATGAGAAATTAAGTCTGTAACATGTTATTTTATCCACGTCACTATCAGACAGCATCCCTTGACTGGGCCCCTTTTCCCCTGCCAACACTATCTGTGTGCAATTGTTTTCTTATACTCGTCACTTCAGAAATGTTACCAGTCACAAAATCTCAACATTTGCCCCAGTATGTTATAACTGTTTTATTAATGATGAATAAACTACTTATAAACACCTTTAATTAAACATTCCTGTTGTGTGATTCAGGTGGAGGAGGGCAGCAGGGCGGCGACGGTCAGCCTGCAGGTGGGAGATGAGATCGTCAACATCAACACAGTTCCCATCAGTGGATCCAGGCAGGAGGCCGTCTGTCTGGTCAAGAGCTCCCACAAGACCCTCGCCCTGGTCGTCAGAAGGTGGGCTATGAGCTGCAACTAAATTGCCCTTACACCCAGGCACAATACATTTCTATTGAATTGAATATGACAGACATTAAATAAGAGTACAACACAGGATGTCTCAATGGGCACTATCATAGAGTGATTGCTGGGTACCATCTCTCCCATTGTGCTGAGAAGAAGTGCCCTGTGTTTAAAACGGTATATACATCCCACTTACGGATATGCATTAATATATTGTTTTATCTGAAACTGACACACAATACCAAATTCAGCACAAAAGAGTTGGGCATATCAGGAAGAGTGTTTTTTGTACAAATGACTTTCACTCTGGACTCATGTGTCTGCAAAGTGTCAAACAAGCTAACCTTAACCCAACAAAGACACTATCTTGAAAATGAGGAGTTCTGTGTACTGTAGTCGGTGCATTCAGAAAGGGCATTTCAGAACCAGTTGGGGGTGTATCATTTCAACCCACTTTGACCTGCTGGGATGATACATAAAGCAGTTGTAATTGGTGGTGCGAGCAAGCTGCAGTCACACATTGACCTTTGTTGGGGTTTGTTAACAATATTATGTGTACAGTACCAGTCAAACGTTTAGACACACCCACTCATTCCAGGGTTTTCCTTAATTTTTGCTATTTTCTACATTGTAGAATAATAGTGAAGACACCAACACTATGACATAACACACATGGGATAATGTAGTAACCAAAAAAGTGTTAAACAAATCAAAATATATTTTATATTTAAGATTCTTCAAAGTAGCCAACCTTTGCCTTGATGACAGCTTGGCACACTCTCAACCAGGTTAATGAGGAATGCTTTTCCAACAGTCTTCAAGCAGTTCCTTGTTGGCTGCTTTTCCTTCACTCTGCAGTCCAACTCATCCCAAACCATCTCAATTGGGTTGAGGTTGGGTGATTGTGGAGGCCAGGTCATCTGACATGCTGACCAGACCGGACACGTCGCGTGCGCGAGCGTCGCAAAATAAATTTAGAAATCCATGTTATTCAATTATTGCACCCACACTGCTCGCGCGCGCCAACGAGCGTCTGCGTTGCCAAGGGCTAAAATAGAACTCATTCCTATTTCTGACGCAGATCGCGCTGCAAGTCCTGCCTCTCCCATCTCCTCATTGGTTTATAGAAGCAGGTACCCACGTGCCATCTCCTCATTGGTTATACCCACGTGGGTGATTGAAAGACGAACTTTGTTGCCGGTTGTCGTGGTAATACAATGAAAGTTTGGATGCGATCACCATACAAGTTCAAAGATGAAAAAGCCTGGAAGGAGGAGAGATGACTAGAAACGATTCGGTTGGCCGTTTTATGTGTGGATCAATTGTCGGAGTAGAGGTCCTTGTGCATTTCAGGTAAAATAACAACTCAATGTTTATATCCCAGGACAAATTAGCTAGCAACAGCAAGCTAGCTAAATTGGACAAATTAACGTTAGCTAGCAAGTGCAAGCTAGCTAGTTAAATTGCCATACATGTTTAATGCTTTTCGACCTGTCCACAAATTAATGTCATTGGTTCAGAGTTTGTTTTGATATTTTAACCTGTGTGTCGTGATCGCGTTTGGTGTGGGGGGGAAAAATAGATTTATGCACGATAGTGCACGATGGCGCACGCGCGCAGCCGGTTTGGGTTCCGTGAGATGCAGCACTCCATCACTATCCTTCTTGGTTAAATTGCCCTTACACAGCCTGGAGGTGTGTTTTTTGGTCATTGTCCTGTTGAAAAACAAATGATAGTCCCACTAAGTCCAAATTAACTTTTGACTTGTACTGTATTTGTGAAGATAATGTGTATGGTCTCAGGGACTACATACTGGTGCAACTCTAACCACTGACATGCATATACAGGACTGTTATAATACTAGACACATGTCATTTAAAGAATATTGCTTGGTCATAAAGTACAGTATACCTTAGTTTGAACTGGAAGAGTGGAATGCTAACTGATCATTACTAAACCACAAAGGACAAGGCCACAACTTGTTATAGTTACACTAGGACTAGGTACGAACTTCTCTCTTTAATATATATATATATATATTACACTCTTTCATCCGTGATATCTACTATGCTTAGTAAAGCAGTGTGATTTTTTTTTATTTTTATTTTTTTTAATTTTTTAAACAGATATCTACCCAACAGGGATGGGATGCAGTACATGGAGTATATTATGTGAGCAAACTAACCCCTTCACACAACAGTGAGAGAAAGCCAGTGTAGAGAACATTGAAGACTTCCCTATAGGTGAAGGAATGCTCGGAACTTTGTGGCGTGTTCATAAAACACATTCTCTGGTAGGTGTGAAAGTGTCAATGCCAGCAAATATCTCCTAGTCAGATCGGATCGGATGATACTCGTGATCGACAAAAACGGAAGTGTTTTAATATGCCTAAGTAGATGTCAATATACCTATCTCCCTGCACGTTTATAGACCAAACAAGTGTGTCTGTTTCCTCAACTTGCAACGGGAAGAAAAGTTTGCTGTCACTCAGTCAGAGAATGCACATCGGCGGTTCATCTTCTCTACCCTTGGCCCGCTTGTTAGATATGCACATTGACAGCTTGCTAGCTAGCAAACGTCCTCACCATTTGATTTATCATAGTAGCAGGCGAACAGGAGGCAGCAGCAATCTAAATGATCAGACCGAAACATTTCTCATATTCGATACGATACTCATTTTTTCCCGACTTCTCGGCACAACCATACTCGATACTATCACGATACTTTATACCAAAACAATTCCAAAACAATACCACATAAATAAAATAAGGCATTTTAGCCAAAGTCACAGAATGGCACTTGATATATGTCAACATTTTTCAGAGACAGCCATGTATGCGTTAATTAATAAATGATACAATAATACAATCAATTTGACTTTGTCTGACTACATAACTTATTTGAATGGTAAATCTCTTGATAAACTGGGTAAATCAAGATTGAGCTTGTTATGGCTGATTTCATCGGGCTACAGATGACACTCTGTTTCCCTTCCATTTATTGTACTGATCAACAACATTTGCATAGAAGTAAGTTATTTAAAATTCTCTTTAACCAGTAATGACGTCATTCATTAGCTAGATTTAGCAACTTTTCAGACTACCCTGGCAACTTTTTTGTCAAACAGCACCTAACAACAAATTTAGCTACTTTTAAAAATGTATTTTGAACTTTTAGCAACATTTGAAAAGTGACTCAAACTCTAAAATGCATGCATTTTAACTCTAAATGACACAAAAATGATTTTCTCTGTCACACACTCAGTCATAACACATGTCCCTTTTTAAAATTTTAAGATTTATTTTTATTTTTATAACAACAAATCAATACAGAAAGTACATAAGGGAACACAAGTATATATAGATTATATATAATGGACAATCGAGCTAGGGGGTACAATATCACATTACAATTACACAGGGACATGCATACACTTCCAATTCTAACAGCTTTTTTGTTAGTAGAGTATTTAATAGTCTTAAAATACAGGTTAATTTCTTTTTGTAGGGTAAGAAAATGTGTTTTTTTTGTTAGTAAATTTACATTTGTGTATATGAAATTTGGCCAAAAGAATAATGAAATGAATTACATAAAAATGTGTCAGCTTATTTTTATCGTATGTAAAGAATCCAAGCAGTACATCTCTCCACAATAGTGTAAAATCTTCATAAATGTGTTCAATTATAAATCTACTGATGTCTTGCCACAGTTTTCTTACATGTATACAATGCCAAAAAAGATGCAACACTGTTTCTGGGTGGTCATTACAAAAGGAGCAATTTGAGTTCATATAGTGGTTGGCAGGATAATATTTATGAATAATTTTAAAGGAAACCTTCTTAATTTTGTTAACAAGTAGGTATGTGTGTGGCAACATCCAAACTTTTTCCCCAACAGATATTATCAATAAATCCATTCCAATAAGGCATGACATAAGGTATAGATACAACATCCTGCTGAAACAAGGTTCGTATCGCTCTGTTGTTGAATGGGCCAAAAAAGAAAGAAATCTTTCCTATTGATGAGTCAACAGGGTCAATAGAAGGTAGGCTCTGAGGGTCAGGTCTTGACACGTTCCTGAATAACAGAGCAACACCTGAGGGAATGGCGTCTAAAACAATTGCAAAATCTTTAGGTGTTACAGGGACCTTGTGAAGAGATAAGAATTCCTTATAACTGAGTAAAAGAACCTCTGCATTTACCAGTTGGCTCACCAATAGGATATTATTTCGGAACCAATATTCTAAAAACAAATAAGTATTTTTATACAATATATCCCTATTATTCCATATATAATATCTTTGTGGAGAAAAATTGTGTTTATAAATTAAGGACCATGACAAGAAAACCTGCCGATGAAAAGCAGAAAGTTTCACTGGAATTTTGTCAATATTATAATTGCACAACAACATGAAGTTAAGGCCACCAAAAGTAGAGAAGACATGATGAGGAATAAAATTCCAGATAGAAGTGGGTCTTCTTAGGAATTGTTTTATCCAATTGATCTTAAAAGTATTATTTAAAATTCAGTCCACCATTCTCATAAGTGTTCATTGCAACAGTTTTCCTAATGTAATGGGTACGGTTTCTCCAAAGAAAGTTGAAAAGCATCTGGTCTATCTCCTTGCTTATTTTACTGTCAAGATATAAAGATAGAGCGCCATATGTTAGTCTAGAGATACCTTCAGCCTTGGTTATTAGGACTCTACCTTTTAAAGATAAGTCCCTATGTAGCCATTCATTTAGCTTCTTCTGGGTATTTTTAATAAGAGGGTTAAATTTAGTAAGCCTCTAGACTTCTGATCCTTTGTAATGGTTATGCCTAAATATGTACGTTCTTCTTTTACTGGAATACCATAATATGAAAGTGTAACACAATCTTTAAAAGCTATGAGTTCACATTTATTAATGTTAAGGTATAGACCAGACGCTTTGGAAAAGGATTGTATCACATTGATTGATATGGGAATTTGGTTAGCGTCTTTCAGAAAAAGTGTAGTATCATCAGCCAGCTGGCTTATAATAATTTCTTTACCAGCTATGGAAATACCTTGTACAGGAATATTTTTTAAAGAATTTGCAAGAAGTTGGGTGATTAATAAAAACAGATTCGGGGAGATAGGACAACCTTGCCTAATTCCTCTCTTTAACTCAAATCTAGGTGAGGTGCCATATTTCAATTTGTTAGAGCTGTTACCATTTGCATAGAGAGTCTTAATAGCCTTAAAGAAAACATCTCCAAAGCCAAGTCTCTCAAGGGAGTGGAAGAGAAACTGATGCTCTACTGTGTCAAATGCTTTATAAAAATCTAAAAATATTATGAAGCTATCCTCAGTTATTAGGTCTGAGTGGTCAAGTATGTCTAATACTAGTCTGACATTGTTAGAAATATGTCTGTTCCTCATGAAGCCAGACTGTGTTTCATCAATGATTGCATCCAGGACTTCTTTAATTATTTTTTGCAAGTAGTAAGGCTAATATCTTATAGTCATTATTAAGAAGACAAATTGGACGCCAGTTTTCGATTAGCAGCACTTCTTTTTTTAGGCTTAGGTATCAGTGTTATTAACCCCTGACTCATTGTAGGAGGGAGAACATTGTTTTTAATACTCTCTAAAAAGACTTCAAATAGGAAGGGAGCTATTTGTTCAGAAAATAATTTGTAAAATTCTGATGTAATTCCATCAACACCTGGTGATTTATTGTTCTTTAGATGTTTGATAGACTCTATAATCTCTTCAACTTTGATGAGTTTATCACACTGTTTAGATTCTATATCACTGATAGAGTGAACATTATTCAGTGAGTTAAAAAACATATCTGAGGATTCCTGACAGTACGTAGAGCTATACAATTTTCTGTAAAAATTGCTACAGTATTTAGCGATTTATTTTTTGGTCGTCTGTAATAACACCATCAATGTTTAATTTATGGATAGTGTTATTTTTGGAGTGAAATGTCTCAAGTCTAAAGAAATAGGATGAATTCTGTTCTCCCTCCTCAATCCATTTTTTCCTAGATCTAATAAAGGCTCCTTCTGCTTTCAATCTATATATATTATCCAGTTTATTTTGTAACTCAATTAGTTCCATCTTCTCCTCCCCCGAGAGGCCGGCTGGGGACCTCTGACAAAGGGAAGTTATCTTAATGATCACCTTTACCTCCTCAGCTCTTCTGGTCTTAGCAAGATTACTACCATATTTTCTAAGATATTTTGGACACCTCAAATTTAAAGAGCTCCCAGTTCTTGCAATAAGATTTTTCTTCACAAGCCCTTTCCCACAACACACGTCCCTGGCTGCAAAAGTGCACTGTGAGTGACGTCAGCAGCAGGCGCTCAGCTCGTGCGCAGGCCAGCAGCAATTTCAGCAAATTGCAAATCATTGTTGGCTGACTGCAGCAGCAGTATTGCGGGTTTTACGAGCCAAACCCAATTAATATAGTTGGCCACGAATGTTTGATCTTGAACAGAAATTACAACATCAATCAACATGTCTCAATCAAAATGGTACAGCTAGAAGTACAGAAAATAGTGGGAGTCTCTACCTGAAGAAATGTCAAATCATATTTGTCGCCGAGATGGCCAGTCAATTTGAGTAACGTTTTTGTGTATTCTACGCAATGACATCACAACGTCATTTAGCAACTTTTAGCAACAAATCAACCTGCCTCTAGCAACTTACCCTGAAAATTAGTTGGCAACGCTGGTGGGGCGGCCATCAGAGCCCTATTCTCTCACAGACAGTCAATTAGCCGAGGCAGAATAGATCGTCTTTGGGAGAGACATTGATTTAAGTTTTGGTGGCAATCTGCTTTGAAATCAGCATATTTTTCATTATGGTTTCTCAAACAAAGTACCAGAGAGTAGTGAATTGACGTTAGCTTGAGCTGTAAGTTAGAAATGGAAGTTAGCCTACAAAGCTGGAAGCTACTGGTATCTTCTTGCATTGTAAAGTGTTGTAGCCTGTATGGAGATTGTTTTGTGAACAGTTTCAACATTTCTACATGCAGTGTCACATTATTCAAGTGTGTTAACTTCTATGCAGCATGAGTGGGGAGCTAACAGCCCAGGACTCCCAGTGCAGGTTGTGGAGCAGACACGGTGTGCTCGCGCTATAAAGGCTTCACAGCGGAAACATTCGGTTGAGTTCGTGTTTATATTATGACGACATTTTGTGACGTTTTGGACCAGTAAGTCATTTTTTTTAGGCTGTTCAGGCACACAACATTTTTTTTCTGGAGGCAAGCCGAGGTTCGGAGCTGAAGTCTACGCCCCTTCGTCGGCGATTGGTCAACTGTAGGAATCTTCAATAGTCTTTGTTGTTATTCAATGAGAGATGACTCGTTTTATGCAAAAATAATTCACAGAAAAATACTTAGTTAGATGTAAAATTGCGTGACTAAGCTCTCTTTGGGGAAAACACCCCATCAAATTAAAGACAGATTTCTTGAGTTAGATTAACTGAATGAATTACTGGCTACGCTGTCTTAAAATGGACAAACAGTACTTATGGAAGTATGCGAGCACACTCGTTCGGTTTGGCTGCGCGCATAGACATACTTGATCCGTGAGGCATTTGACAGAAGTACAGAAAATAAAAACTTCTAGTACCAACCCGTTTTTCATGCTCTAATGTCGAAAAAGTACAGAACTTTTGGTATACCGTGCAACACTAATATCTAGTGCCTTGGAGTGTATATTTACACTAGAAAAGCCAGACTTGGTGTTATGGTTTTTCTCATGCTCCTCTGGCTGGCTATCTGGGGTTTTGTCCCAAATGGCAACCTATTCTATAGTGCAATACTTTTCACGAGGGCCTATAGGGCTCTGGTCAAAAGTAGTGCACTGTATAGGGAACAGGGTGCCATTTGGGATACAACTAGGTTGTATACAGCAGAAATATACTGCCCATGTCATGACTTAGGCAGGGGGGCTGCATGTCCTGTAGAGACTGACTGGGCCTCTCTTCTCATTGGCTGAGGAAGACAATGGACCCGTTGTCCAGACTTCTCTCTCTGTGTCATGGCTGCTATTTCAGGTTATATAATGACTCTTAAATGGCACAGAGGAGTATCTGGGGAGTAGGGGGAGAGGGTAGGGGCAGAGAGAACAAGATATGTTAAGTTTCGAAACATGGGGACCTTTAACCCACTTTACCTTGGCTCTCTGTCATCATCAGACATCACTCTGTCTAGAGACACCTATCGGTTCTGTTTCCCTTATGCTTCTTACACTTTTAAATCCCATTGACAGACCCTTAATCATTCTGACTTTCAGCTCCGACTGCCCCACTATAGGTCAAACACTTACTCATTATGACTCATTCATTACTCAGGAATGTTACCCTTTCAATGCCAAATGACAAGGTTTTCTGAGATGACTTGGCAATTGAAGGTAAACATAAATTTAAGCACATCAATTATGTTACTTGTTACTCAAGCACTATAGCGCCATTTGAGGCTGCCCTCTAGTTTATCAGTCGGCCAAAAACGTGTGATACACTAGCTAGCCCATCACACCATTAGAGAAGGGACTACGGAACAAAAGGGGAACCATTTTCCATGTGAGTGCACCCTGTCAATCACACAAAGAGGGCCAGTTAGGGCCATTGTTTGGGGAGCCAGGGCCAACCAGCGCTCTGTCCCAGGGGCTTTGTCTAAATTCCAGGGTCCTGGCTGGCTGGTCTAGCTGCCTGGCTGTGTCGTTGGCTGTCCCTGACGTAGATAGACCCAGAGACAGCTGGTGGTGGTAGGTGACCGTCACCACTCAACCGGCAGGGCCTCTGTGTGTGTGAAAAGAACTGTGTGAATAGACCATGGCCAAACTGCCAACCCGCTGCGTTTTGGCACCACCAGTAACTAGCTAATGACCATATGCTGGTCTAGAAGACATGCAGAGTATTCTTAGGTGAATTCTTTGTGAACCCCCCCTGTGGATTTTAGACTTTAACTCTCTCACACACACAGTGAATTGAATGGGGGCCAATGATGGATCAACCCTGATTTGATTTAGGTATCCAATATTGAATATCCTCAATCAGACATTCACACCTCTGTGTTGTATTGTGCTGTTAATGTAATTTCATCTCTCGGGACTCTGGTCTTCCACACTCCCTGCTGCTAACCAGAACAAACAACTGCAGAATAGATGGGAATAAGTAGAAGAGGCACAACAACATGCCATCTAGTGGCCGAAGTTGCTTTTTTATATGTAATATATATATTTATATGCTTTTTTATATGTAATATATATATATTTATATGCTTTTATATATGTTTTATATGTAATATAAGCCTAGTGAATTCCTGTAACTCCCAGTGCTCTATGAAAATCTGAATGGTTTTTATATGTAGTCGAATTTCTCTTTGTGGTTTTTGTGTTCATATAAACATGTTTTTTCCTGTTCAAGTGTGTTATAGTATAGTAGGCCACTCTTGAGGCACATACTTGCATAAAACTGATTTAAAAAAAATAAAAAAATTGAACATGAATCCAATGAAGTATGTTAGAGTATTTTAGTGTAAACTCATGCCTCATGACATCGTACAAGGTCCCTGCTGACTGGCTCCAGCGTCTTAATGCCTGAATCCTATTACAACCTGTAAAGCCACAGGCATGAACTCACTCAGCTTAGAAAGACGGCAAAAGTAGTAAACACTGTTAAAAAAGGTGGGAATTGACTGATTGTACCAGGTAAAATCTTATGCAAATCCTATATGAACCAGTGTAAAATAATATGCTTTATTTCTGGTGTAAATTCCATAGTTTGTGGAGTATCTGGATAGATCGACTTTTACTGTATTAACTCTTTTAATGTGTTGTAGATTTAGCCTCCCCCCGCTTGGTGTGGAAAGTGGAACGTTCCATGTTGCCTAGGTGAGTTGACATTGCTAGTTGGGATAGGTTGTCTCACTAGAGCTCATTGTTTTCATCAGCTCTGCTTTGGGAAGGCAGTGTAGTCAAATGAGGACAGCCAGGCTCTGGGGGTGGTTGCTGTTGTATTCCCCTTGATATGCCTGGATTGAGAGGGTAGGAATAGGACTTCATTGAAGAAATCATTTCAGGTATGCTTTTCTCTGTTATTCACTTTAATGGTAAGAGTTATCTAGAAGTGAGACTCACAGGACAAGCAGGACACAAACTATCTGCTGTAAAGCTTATCTTTTAGGGGTCTTAGTGTTTCAAAAATAGTCATTTTTGCACAATGACAATCATCTATATTGCTTTATTATAGCTATGTCACACTAGTTTTGTCCTCCTTCCATGATCAGATTTGAAAACGGCGTTGCTGACAGCCAAAATAAAACAAGCAACTTTTTCCTCAACTTTGAATTGAATTGGGTAATGTGGTTAAATGATCCTTTAGGAGGTATTGTATAGTCAACTTAAACATGTGAGGAGGGAGAAGAAGATCCTATAGTGTTTACTCTGTCAGGCAGGGAGTCGCCCATCCTCAGGCAAAGCCCCGGATTAACACTGAACCGTTAACATGACAGTGAGGGCCTCCCCTCTACCTCCACTCCCACACCAAGACAAACTGTTCTACTCTAGAGTAAGCATTTGCTCTGAGACAGACACTTTACATTTTTGGGGTGACTTTATCAGATCTGTGTTAGGACTTATTAGGCCATCAGTTTATTGTTCCAGATGTCTTTTGTAGAATGAGTGTAAAGAGGACTGACCGTCGTTCCTCTGCCACATGCTACACCGAATATTTTACAGGCTGGTATCTGAACCCTGTAGGAAC
Source organism: Salvelinus fontinalis (assembly GCF_029448725.1). NCBI lineage: Eukaryota > Metazoa > Chordata > Actinopteri > Salmoniformes > Salmonidae > Salvelinus > Salvelinus fontinalis. Next base: position 49,546,705 of record NC_074671.1, on the reverse strand, counting down.
AGAACGGCATGCAACGTGGGTGTGGAGCCTGATGCTGAGGTCTCCTCTCTAACCAGCCGATAAGCCCAGCTGTGATTACGCAGGCACTTTCTATTGTGTTGCTTGTTTCATTCAGCCCCCATTTAAAAACCAGGCAGCGGGGCTCAGTGGGCCGAGCCATAGCAGGCCACACTGCCTGATTCTGTTTGGGTTGGTTCTTCTGTCCAGCAAGGTGGTGATTCAACAGTTCTACGTCCTTATTAGAGTCACAGTTTTTTCCCCTGGTTATCTGAACCAGTCGAAAAATAGCTCTTCTCTTAGAAATGTTGACTGTTATTTTAAACTGGGATTGATTGTGTCTAGGGGCTTGCAGTGTTTGGTTTACATACATTAACCACCAACCCCCTCACCATTCTGGAATGTAATGGTGGAGTATCTGTCGATGACGCTTGTTCTTCGACTGCAGGACTAAATAATCTCTACTGGGACTTTTTCTTTGCCCTCTGTATCGAGTTTCTGTGTTTTCCACCGTGACTGATATCATTCAGATAGAGAAGTCACGTAGTTAGTTATCTTGGCCTTGTCTTTCTGCCGTCAAGGTCATTGCGGTGTTCACTAACGAGAGAGAGCGTACCATCAGTTGTTTTTCTGTATTCTTCTCTCCATTGTCAGCTGACCTATGACTCCATTAATTAAGTGGAGGTCTCGTCGCTACGATACAGCATACATCCCACCGCCAACTGTGTGGTGCGCGTTGGTTGGTTGCCAATTGCCTGTTTTGTAATGCTGTCGTCAAATCAGCTTTACAGATTCCTCTGGAATTGGGACGGTTTCAAACGGAGCTACATGTCCAAGCTAACTGCAATTAGGTGAAACCCTGTTGATTTGTCTCATGCCAGGATTCTATGTGTGTGCGTGTGTGTGTGTGTCGTCAGTCAGCACACACACAATTTTACTTTTTCAACTCCATGCGAGTGGTTAATGGGACGTGAGCCAATGAGAAAGCCCCATAGAATGATCTACAGCAAGGACACTGGGCATGACAATAACCCTGGCCCCTCCCCTCCCGAGGTAAATCCCCACAATCCCCTAGGAAATCTATTATATACAACACTGGGAGCAAACACACTTGTTGGAGCCACACCAAGATGGAGTGTCAGTCAGTTTGTGTGTGTAAAGAGTATGGCAGAAGAGCTCTCTGTCGGTGTTTGAGATCTCTGTGATTGAACTGATGCAGCAGAAGTTATGGATGTGGAGGATTCCTTTGCACAGATAGATCCTTTGCCAAAGAAGCTGTAAAATCTGACCAGGGTCTGTAGAAGTGCCTTGTCAATCATTGAAGTGTCTCAAAGGAATGCACTGCGTAGAAAGGCTCTGAGGAGAGGAGCAGTCATTTTCAGCCTGCTTTATCAGTGCTCTCTGAGACGCTGTTATTTGCTGAAAGAGAACTTGACAAAAGAGTGCATCTGAAATGCCACAGCGAGATTGAGAATTCTTTGGTAAGTTTTCTTTGATTTCTTCTTATTAAGCTCATTAGACTTCCCTCTCTCTCATCCGTCTCCCTACCTAATGCTGTGTCAACTCCACGCCGAGCGACTTAAAATTTAGTTTCAATAAATCTCTTCTTTTCAGTTTGAAATGCTAATTCCCTCCATGTGTATTTACAAAGCTTTCCTCTTGATTTATTCTGTTTTTATCTAAGCCTACAGTCTAGGCTACGCGTTTCACACTTGCTGCCCGCATAGCCTAGATATTCACACCCAATTGGGTCAGTTTCGCTACTGTTTGTTTTCGAATGTCGTTTTCACTGAAACCGGAGGAGAATTTTCTGAAACTAGCCCCAACGTCGTCTCCTCCCCTCTGGATAGCTGTGGCAGTTCAGCTGTAACCCTGACAATAAGGACTCCTGACTAGAATAGCCATTTGCATTTCTATTGTGAGCTCTGTTGGGGTTCTGTTAGGGCAGCAAACCACTCTCAGGACCACTGACTGACTGGAGAAGGAAGGGAGGGAGGGAGTGAGTGAGTGCGTGTCGGTGTGCGTGCGTGCCTACGTGGTCTGTCTCTGACGCTCTCTTTCTTTATGCTTCTTATTGAGGAGGAGAGCTTCTCAGGTTGCCCTCTGCCTCCCTCCCATAAATTAGCTTGACTCCATGAGCCAAGTGCGTGAACTTTTGGAAGATTGCCAACGTTGATGTCCCACTTCAGACTGAGCTCCTTTGGGGCTGACTGCAAAGCAAAATACATCTTCACATTCCTTTGGCCCCATGATGGAATGTAGGAGTCTTATATCGTAGATCAGAGAGGTTAAGGATTTGAGTGGGTGGCTCTTAGCCTTACACTTATACAGTATCTGTAGTCCACAATATGTTGCTCTTGTCTAGTCCATTCTGGTCGTGCCAACCGGGTGTGGGTCACAGGGTGACAAAAAAAAGGGACTGAAAATGCCCTGTTGGACCATACATGGGTTCAAATACTATTTGATATCATTTCACATTCTTTATCTGGGCTTGACTGAACTTTCCTGGTACAATGGAACCAATATAATAGTTGTAAAAGTGCAAACGCCACCCATCTGGCACTCCAGGCAGGCTAAAGCAAAAACTAAATGTATTTGAAATATTTCAAATAGTATTTGAACCCAGGTTTGTGTTGAGCAGACGCCAGCTTGCACATAGTGTGAAACCACTGATCTCATCTTTCTAATTGATTCAAAGGCTAAGCCCCCGCCTACACCATGCTGTTTACACTCAAGGGATCTCTCTCTGTCTGTCGCCGTACAGCCATATGGCAGTGGGATGACCACCAGACAGACAATGTTAAAGGTCATTTCTATTCTGTCTCAGTGTTGTTCTTCTAAATAACAGATATTTCTCATAGATTACTACTGCAATGGTGGTTTCCTCTTGCGTTTTGAGTACTGATTCATCAAACGTCTAAGAGTTGACCAAATTAACTACTAATTAGTACCCATGTTACATACCATTCGATGTACAATGAATATAAAGCATACATCTCTTATTGGCCAGAAGGGGGTGCAAGGTTCTCATTGGTCAGTCACTGACAGTATACTGAGGATCTTCAGTACTTTGTAGCTCAGTTGGTAGACCAGTATGAAAGGGGGGAAAAAAGGTATGTGCTCACTATTGTAAGTCGCTCTAGATAAGAGCGTCTGCTAAATTACTAAAATGTTAAATGATAGTGACTAGGGATTTGTCTTAGGATTTTGACTATATTGTATGTGTTCCTCCTCTGCTGCATGCCCAGGAAAATGAAAATGGTGGATATTGACTCACAGACCACCATGCCATCAGAATCAGAAACTGACAAACATGTGGCCAGGAACTTTCTCACCAAGATATTACGAAGTTCTATGAGGTATTGTGGAATAGCAACCTCCTCCAGTACACTAGCTATCCCAAACCGACCCAATCACACTCTGTTGTTGATGTCACCCATTGCATCCCAGCTTCCAACATTACGTGGCGTATAGTACTGTAGTTGTCTGTGGTGCTTGTCTGTGTGTCAGGTTTGTTCGGGCGAGAGCTTCACTTTGTATCTCATCTGTCTATGTCTATATTTCATTGTTTTGGTTCATATCTTCTACACAATGAATGAACAACTTTTCCACATCAGATTGCATATAATTTTTATAGTAGTTTGTAGTAGTGTTTTTACTGAATTACATATTTTTGTTACCTCTCTCCGACATGCATTTCAGGAAGAACCGCTTCAAGGGGTGAGACTGAAATGAGAAAGAATTGTTTGTCTGTTACCTTCTGGTTTCGAATTAGTTGCATTTAAATAACGTGCTTTCCTTAACCTTCTCTCTGTAGGAGGAATGAACCAGTCTCCCGGCCCCATTCATGGCACTCCTCCAAGTTCACAGAAGACCACCCCGAACCCACAGAGAGTCACAAAGAGCCTCCACCTGCACCCCCACCTCCACCTGTGTGGCAGGTCAAACATGAAGTCAGGTGAGCTGCTGGAAGAATCTATGACCTCCTCCTAGTGTCAATGTTACTCAGACACTGCCCATCAGGGTCATCACAGTTCCTAGAGAATTTGTCTTGAGTTACATTCAGAGAGTTTATGGTTACTCCATCTCCTCAGAGGTAGTGGCAGCCATTATTCTTATGGGGTTCTCATCTTCTGTCATTGTATACAAAAATCTAAAAGTAGGTCAGTTATCAAAGAACAAGAAAACACAGAATAAGTGGCTTATAATACCTAATATAAATCTAATTTAGCTACTGCTAACCAGATTATTAACACAATGTCTTGTTTTATTTCTAGTGCATCCACAAAAGATCTTTCCAGCTGCGGGGACCACGACTCGAATCTACGCCAGTTATCCAGCCAGTTCAGCTCCGTGGGGAATATGGAGAGAGTAGAGCGCCCCTCACACCCCTTCCCACCAGGATGCCTCTCCCCCAGCAGGTACCACCGCAGCGCTGAGCCTCTCTCTGGCGGTGGAGGGTCTGGTGGGAAGAGAGAATCGCCCTTCAGTTGCCTCTCCACTACCAGCCCTCCCCCGGAGCCTGCTCTGGCCCTCGCCAACACTGACGCTGCTGCGACTGAGGACAGCATGTTCTATAAGGGGGTCCAGACTCAGACCAGTGAGGATGGAAGGCTGGGTGAGCAGCGCCACAGCCGGTACCTCCAGCTGCCCCAGGGGGACGGAGGCTTGGAGAGCCCCAGGACAGTCCCAGAGGAGCAGCCTGGCTCCCGCTACTCCAGCTCAGGCTCTGGCAGATCGCACATAGGCCCTGTGTGGATTATCCCAGAGAGGAGGAGGGTAGCAGCGCCCCCCTCTCCTCCTCCTCCTCCCCTACGCAGTGACAGCTTTGCTGTCACCAAGGTGTACCCTGCCTACACAGAGGGGCCTGGAGCTCCACCACACGGGCAGATGAAGAACCAGGAACGAGGGGTGGACAGGCTAGCTGAGGCCCCAGAGAACAGCAGCTACAGAGGCCGGGGCAACCATATCTCTCACGATGAGAACGGGGTAGACCCCAGGTGCAGTTACAACACTCCACCTCGCAAGAAAGACTTCCTCCACCCAAATATAGCAGCAGGAGCACCTGACTACAACCACAACCAGCTCAGCAACCCAAACAAACTGTTCTCGGTGTCTAGCCAGGACGTGAGACAGAGTCAGTCTCCCTTCGCTTGCCTGCCCAATCACCAGCGGCAGTACAGCGACGAAAGCACTTTCTACCTGCAGACCAGGTCCGCCCCACATCCACCGAAGCCGCAGAGCGTCGGGAGCTACTACCACAGCCTCCAGGAGCTCCCTACCAACAGCAGTAACAGGAATCACGTGAGGTCCTCCACCACGTCCCTGTCCACCTCGACCATCGACCAGAACTATGACGGCGGAGGACACATCCGGTACTACTGCATCACAACCAAGCAGCCAGCCCAGCCAGAGACTCGTGTTAGACAGACCAAATCAGAGGTCTGGAGGGCTGACATGGAGCTAGCTAAGGGCTCCAATGACAGGGGCTCCACAACTTCCTCCCACAAGACCAACAAGGTCAAGTATCCTCCTAATCCTCAGCAGCCCTACACCAACAGCAAGGAGCGGAACGGAAATTTCCAACCGGCCAATGTTCTGCTTTACGGGCACACAGCCTCTAATTCCTTATCCTCATCTGGTAAACCTACCACTGAGGAGAAGGAGAGGAGGAGTGAGGGCCAGAGACCTTCTACAGAGGCCCAGCTTAGAAGTTCTTACTCTCCCAGTCCGCCCAAGGACCACAAGGCGGCACCACTGAGAGAAGACCCTTGGGTCTCTCAGGAGAACCACAAGATCTCTTCTCAAAAGACACCCATGCTCCACAGTCTGGCTCAGGAGAGTAGAAGCCCCATGCTTCATTCTCTAGCACAGGAGAGTAAGAGCCTGGTGGAGAACAATCACCCTGTTACGGCACCACAACCACCACCATCCAACGGCGGGGGAGAAGCCAACCACGCCATACAGGAGGCTTTAACGGACAACACGGCAACGGGCAAACTGGCGAGACGCAGCGACCGATATGCCACCACCCTCCGCAACGAGATCCAGCTAAAGAGGGCCCAGCTGCAGAAAAGCCGGAGTGCTGCCACCCTGACCTGCCCCAGCGAGACGGAGGAGCCAGAGGAAGAGGAGACAGACCCGGGGGGGTGGAAGTCCACCTCCTCCGATGGCTCCTTTTCCTCCTCCTACAAGGACCACCTCAAAGAGGCGCAGGCTAGGGTCCTCCAGGCCACATCCTTTAGGAGGAGAGACCTAGAACCTCCCGGGTCAGGGTCGGAGGCTCTGTTAACCAAACCCAACTCACACATAGTCTCCCGCATTGGCGGCCGCAAGCGTTTCCCTCTGAACAAGAGGGTCCACTCGTTCTCCGAGCCAGACAAGATCAACAAGCTCGGAGTGGAGGGTGAGGGAGAACATCCTGTTGGAACAGCACGGTCGTTTGTAGACCGGCGGAAGTTCTTTGAAATGGCTGCTAAACCTTCCTTCTGCAGCGCCATCTCAACCATCCACAAGTCAGGCCAGCAGAGCTCCAGCACCACCTCCAGCACTTTGGAGCACGGAGAGGGCAAGGCCAGGGGGAGAGCCCACTCAGGGGAAACTGAGGGCTGGAGGCCGGGCCTGGCCAGTGAGACCTCCAGTGACCACCACCCAGACCCCCTCAGCTCCGCAGGCAGACAGGCCCTACTGGAGCAGCAGAGGCTGGGGACATTCGCTGAGTACCAGGTCACCTGGGACATGCAGAGGAAGGCTTCAGACACAAAGCCCCAGGGGAGGTACCACTCTGCTGACAACATCCTGGACCAGGGAACAGAGGAGACGTCTGTCTGTGTCCACGAGAGGTCCAGATCGTCTCCCTCACAAGACTTCTACACACAGGTGAGCGTTTCCATCGACTGGTTCTTAGTGTGGCGGTAGTGAAGTGATCTGCGTGACTTCCTTTGACATTAGCACAGACATGCATGAGTTTGTTTTATAGATATCAAAGTCCACGTTGTATTGTCTAAACATTAAACCAGCTGGCCAGAGTGCTGTTTTAACAGAAGGTTATATTGGGCCAGCTATATTAAGGCAATTCAGTGTGTTCTTCATTTTCTTTCAGAAGATCCCTGTGCCATGGAGAGACTCTGTTGAAAAGCCGTATCTGGATCACAGACGGGACCAGCAAGGAGGCAGTTACACCACCAGGTGAGCATTCCACATTATTCTCTTCTCGACTCTGGTTTCTGTTCTCAGATCGGTTAGAACCTATCCACCTATTGTTGGAACACATTTCAAGGTGATAGTTACCTGTTGGCGGTGCTGTAACGCACACCCGTATGTACATGAGTGTGTACTACAGTATAATAACAATAGCAGTTTGAGTTAGGGCAGGGGGGGGAGCATGCCAGTTCAGCCCAGGTGTAGTTATAAGGGGTTGAGAGGTCAAGCTACATGTAAAAGTGTTAACCAATCCTGTTTCAGGCTCTCACTGTCAACTCAGGTCTCAGGTTGTAAACCCACTCGCTGCACCCTGGGTGTTATTACAGAGATTAGTTGATGTTTTTAGTTATTTTTTATATTTTTTTATGCATAGTATGTGATGAATTTGTGAAAATAAAAATGAATAAATCAATTCATGAAGGGACTCTGCTCCTCATTTCAGTTGAATATGTACTTAGTGTGAGTATTTGGTCGTCTTATAGTTTCCTCTTCTGTTTGACAGAGGGCAGAGCGAGAGCAGAGAGCAGCCAGCCCTGCTCGACCACTTCCCACAGCCTCCACAACCGTCTATTCCAAGACTGACCGACACAGAGCCACACAGCAGCAGAGACGTGGCCACCCCCCTCCCTCTCCCTCACCCCTCCGACCACAGATACAAACGTGACTCTGCGGACCCCGCCCACAACCTTCCCGCTCTCCCCCCGTACCCCTCCAACCACACCCACAGCTCTGTGCCTGAGCAACCACTACCACCTCCAACGCCCGCTCCCAAGCCCCAGAATACAGGCCTCATCATCATGCCACATTGGGCTCTCCTAGGCCTGGAAACCTCCTCAACCACATCCTCCTCCTACGGACTATCTTCCCAGGAATTCCTGCCTGGCCCTTGCACCCATCAGGCTGAACCATCATCCAGCAGCAGCTGCTCCCCCCATGGCACAGAGCTGGATCCTGCCCCAAACCAAGCCTGCTCCTTGGGCTCCACCCAGCTCCCCTCTCCCTCCCCCGGGAGACCCGCTGGATTGGACACGGAGGAGGGAGCAGCTGATTCAACACTAGAGCCGCCACCCTCCCCCTCTTCCCACTCTCCTTTTTTCTCTTACCAGCCTGCCAGTCTGACGGTTCCCTCCTCAGGTGGGACTCGTTCTCCCTCTCCTCAGTTTGCTCCACAGAGGCTGACGGACCAGCCCCCTGTCTCTGTGTCTATGCAGGATGAAGCCCAGAGCAGGTAAGTGCTAAGCAGCTTAACTGGCATTCTTATGCCCGTCTCCTCAGCTCCCCTTCAAACTACTGTACAGCCTTACGTAACTAACTGGGGACTGTTGTCCTGTGTTGTGTTGCTTTACTTACAGTAAGCCTTGTCCGAGCCAGAACGGCCCCTAGTTTCAGGAGCCTATCTCCTGATTCTGTAGCCTGAGGCAGCTCGATTTGAAGTCTCATTTCTTTATCGTAGTAGCAGCACATTGATAGAGGAGGCTATGGAAGATTATTTGGAATTACATGGTATGATGTGCCACAGACCAGAATGCAATGGTTTAGTTTTCCTATGATCCATTTCCCAATGATTTGGTTTCAGCTGCTCAGCATTGGGGCACATACAGTATTTCTGCCACAGTAGCCAGGGCATTAACATTAAGCCTGGAGACAGAAGGCTGTAATTTTATTTGGTCATATGATTGACTGACTGCATGACCTTTCAGTCGGCGGCGCCGTTCCATCCCTGTAATTATCATTGACTCAACCTGTCCAACTGTCAGACAGTAACATGGACTGTAAAGCTTGTATATTGTAGATGTGGTTAATGTGACTCACTCCTGACATAAAATCCTATTTCAGTTTCAGTAAACTGAGCTGTAAAGTAGACTAAAGGCTAAAGAATGTGTACATAACATTATTTGTGTCATTTTCAAGTGACAACATTTCACACATTTTTCTCATAATACATTGGATAACTGTAAGTTAAGACGAGCTACTGTTGTCTCGCTACAGGCCAGAGAACAGGACGAACGCTGTGATGGAGATGAGCAATTTAGGGAAGAAGGTCCCTGTGAAGATCGTCCATGCTGAGAGCACCACAGAGAGGGAGAGCCGCCAGTACCTGCTGCACAGCGAGAAAAATAGGCCCCCTGGAGTTTCAGAGGGGCCCGACCCTCCCCCGCCCCTACCGACCAGCCTGCCCTCCCCTGAGCCGCAGCCCTACTCCCTGTTCCGTGCCTACACCCCCTACACACGCCATGGGCCCCAGAGTCCCCCCAGGGACCCAACCCTCACTGTAGCCCCAGAAGAGGCCCTGTCCCCTGGGCAGTCTCAGACCAACGGACCCTCCGGTACCTCCACCATGGGTCTCCAGCAGCCTCAGAAGAGTAACTCGGAGGAGGATGTGAAGAGAGAGGAGCTGGCCAGAGACATCATGGACAAGGATAAGTCCCTGGTGGACATCTTGGACCAGAGTAAGATGAAGACCACCATGGATCTGATGGAGGGGATCTTCCCCCAGGAGGAGCAGATCTTGGATGGGGGGCACCAGAGGAGGAAAGTCTCCCCCAAACAGGGATTGCCACACAGGGGAACGGATGACCGGTGAGCTGACTGGGAGTGGGATCTGCCAGTCTAGAAATATAACATTTATGAACAAATGAACTTGGCATTTACTGGTAGTCATAACATAATCTAGATAATCACACATCGTTCTGTGTATTTTTGTGTTTTTTACGTTTTTATCAGACTGACTTCCTCTCCCAATTCAGAAGTATTTGTTCAGATGAGTTAAAATACACATTATGGGGTGTTAATGTTTTTTCCCATTGAGAGGATGAGTAGAGGGAAATGTATACATGACAAAAACACATTAGTCCAATTATAAACACTGATCAACCCATCGACTGTGGCTGTCTTAACAGATGCCCCTTGTTGGCAGTATATTGAATCACAGACTACAACTGAATACATTGGAGGAGGGGCATAAACCTTATATTTTACCTGCAATTTTAACCGACCTCTCTGAGATCTTAGAAGTGTAGGAGTTGCTCTGGCCCATCGATATTGAGCGATCACCTCCTGCATTTCACGTGACATCCTAGTGCCTGCTTTCTTCTCAATAGTATTGCACTACAAAGGGAATATACAGTACTAATGACCAGAATTAAAAAATGGGTAGTTTGGTTCCTGGATGCTGATTGGCTACAACAGCATTCCAGGCGTGTGTGTATATCAGATAATAATGACGCAGAACGACTTTTATATTTATGTTGGTAACCGGTTTATAATAGCAATAAGGCACCTCTGAAGTATATGGCCAATATACCACGGCTAAGGGCTGTATACAGGCACTCCGCTTCGTGCTGTGCTTAAGAACAGCCCTTAGGCGTGGTATATTGGCCATATACCACACATCCTTGGGCCTTATTGGTTAAATAACCCTCTGCTTTCGGTCTCTATCCCTTCCAGGAGAGAGGAGGAGGGTATGTCTGCTGCCACAGGGTCCCTGGTGACCAGCTCCTCTTACTACAGTACGTCTGCCCCCAAGGCTGAGCTGCTCAACAAGATGAAGGACATGCAGGAGGACGAGCTGGAGGAGCTGGAGCAAGACTCGGAGGACGAATTGGACATCAACCTGGCCAGCAAGAAGGTACAGAGACACAGCGTAGTATACTGACCTTGTAAAACCAGTTTCTCCAACCCTGTTCCTGGAGAACTAGCCTCCTGTAAGTTTTTGCTCCAACCCTGTTCCTGGAGAGCTACCCTCCTGTAGGTTTTTGCTCCAACCCCCGTTGTAACTAACCTGATTCAGCTCATCAACAAGCTAATTATGGAATCGAGATTAGGGTTGGAGTAGGAACCTACAGGACGGTGTCTCTCCAGGAACAAGGTTGAAGAGCCCTACTCTAAAACAACACATTTCACTGCACCCATCTGGTGTATGTGACAATGAAACATTATTATTGCTGACTGTTTCATGCCATCTCAATCACTGATCATCAATCCAGCTCCCGGAGAGTCACAGGACTGCAGCTTTTCCCCAAGTTTAGCGTCGTCATACCCGATTCAACTGATCTTCAACACTTTGATTGGCTGAATGTGGTTCACTGCTGAGCCAAGACAAAAACCTGCCGTTCTGCAGCTCTCCAGGATTTAAGGAATAGTTCCCCAAGTACTATTCAGTTTGTGAAATGGCTCTCTCCAATGTCATCTCCTTGTCTGTCCCTGTCTTTCTCCCCACAGCAAGAGCTAATTGACAGCCTGGGTAAGAAGCTGCAGGTGCTGCGCGAGGCCAGGGAGAGCCTTCAGGAGGACGTCCACGATAACAACTCTCTGGGGGACGAGGTGGAGGCCATGGTGCAGAAGGTCTGCAAGCCCAACGAGCTGGACAAGTTCAGGATGTTCGTGGGAGATCTGGACAAGGTGGTCAGTTTGCTGCTGTCCCTGTCCGGCCGACTGGCCAGGGTGGAGAACGCTCTCAACAGTCTGGAGGAAGACACCACACCAGAAGAGAAGGTAGGGGCTAGGCTAGGGTAGGGGCTAGGGTAGGGGCTAGGGTAGGGGCTAGGGGGTAGGGTGGGGGTTAAGGCAGGACATAGCTCACTCCCCACACTGCTCGTGAGGCAGGATTAGATGGTTAACACTCATCCTCATTAGCTCAGAGCTATAGTGGTATTACAAACCAGCCTAAAGGGATGTTTGCATTTACCAACTTACAATATTCATGTTCAACATGAATTGATGTGTGTACTGTAAGTTAATCAGGAAGTTGTTCGATTGATTCCATCATAACTGCTTCCCTGCAATTGTTAGTATCCCTCTTACTGATCTGCACCCTCTGTTTGCCCTCCATCTCTCAGCGCACCCTGTCAGAGAAGAGGAAGTTGTTGATCAGACAACATGAAGACGCCAAAGAGCTCAAGGAGAACCTTGACCGGCGGGAGCGCCTGGTTTACAGCATCATGGCTGCTCACCTCAGCCACGAGAGCCTGGCAGACTACCAGCACTTTGTCAAGATGAAGTCGGCCCTCATCATCGAGCAGCGCAAGCTGGAAGACAAGATCAAACTTGGAGAGGAGCAGCTGAAATGTCTGCTGGATAGTTTATTGTTGGAGCAAAGGCTGCTGTTCTGACGATGCTTAGTGCAATCCGAGATGCTTGGGACGTCCCTAACCTTACCCTAACCTTAACCCTTACCCTAACCTTAACCCTAACCTTAACCCTTGCCCTAACCTTAACCCTTGCCCTAACCTTAACCCTTACCCTAACCTTAACCCTTACCCTAAACTTAACCTTAACCTTTCAACTTCAATAGGGCAACGTCAGAGTTGGGATGTTCCAAGGATCTCGTTTAGACTTTTCTTTCTGACAATGGCCACATAGAGGTGATGTGGTGTACTGACACAGACTGGCCACTAGAGAGCCTCAGAGAGGCGCTGTTGGACTTGGATATGATGGATTTTCTGTGTGCTTTTTGTTGTAGTTGACTGACTTCTTGAAGCCTGTTACATTTCAGTTCCACAGAACAGACAGGAGCTGTTTTTCTGTGCTGAAGAAACACCCTGTTTCTGGATTTAAAGTAGCTCCTTAGAAGAAATTCATTAAGATCGATGAAACTTGCTTTGCTAAATGTGTTTGATTCAGGGATGTTGGTGAGGCCTCATGGTGAGGACTATGATTCTCAAGACGAGGTGGAGCGTCTCTGTTTAATATAAGGCGTGATGGAAGATGTTGGTTTTTTTTAGTAATTTATTGTAGCCTTTTAAAATATTTACAGATGACTTGACATTTCAGGTAAACTCACCTATAAACCTACGTTGTAGTTAATTACAATACAAATGATATATATTCTTATTGTGAAGTATAGGTTTTATAATTAGATCATTAACAGGGTTTTTCCTTAATGGGACAGTGCTGGTTTGGTTCAGAAGTCTAAAGTTATTTTCATATTTGCCCAACAGGACAAATCATACTACACACACCACTAATAGCTATAACATAGATGTGTATGTTTTCAACCAATCTTGTTCTCAGGCCCCACTACCCATACATTAGTATGGTATTCGTTGACAATGTTTATTTTTTACCCCTGTGCTGGGTCTTTTTTTTAAATTCCAAAAGTATAAAAAGGTAATTAAACATTTGAAATCCATTGTGAGCAGCAGGTACAGAGGCGAGCCAGGAACCGGAGGATTGTTCATTCGAGTCCCGGGTCCGGCAAGAAAAAATTCTGTCAGGAAGTGAGCTGGCAACCGGAGGGTTCCTGGTATCAAATCCTAGATGCCATTGCATGCCATTGTGCCCTTGAGCAAGGCACTTAACCCCCTCCCATAACAGACCCCTGCACCTCTCCGAAACATGTATGTGTATTTTGAATGGCAGTTTCTTTCTTTTGGAAGAGTTGGGTTAAAAGCGGAAGGTGCGATTTGACCAACAAAGGGATCTTAAAATCAAAGATTGAATTAGCACTTTATTGTCCCAGAATTCCCATGTTTAGGGACCTATCTCAACCTGACGTTGTGCCTGGGCGTCTGCCACTGAACACTAAAGGATTTGTATGTCCATACTTTGTATTACCATACATGCATGCATTGTACTCTCACATCAATTTGAAGACAATAAACAGTATGACTCTGACGGTCTTGGTATTTGTGACATTATTACCCAATTGGCCAGTGGCCATAACGACAATGACTAAGCTAAGAAATGGCAGGGTTTTAAGTGTGGCCTGATGTAGGATTGGTTAATTAGCCCCACCTTCCCTTTCCTCTTTCTGGTGAATAGCAGTAGATGAGTCAATCATTCACAGAGATGTTATGACTGTGACTTTATGTAGTACAAGATGAGGAAGCGTCGGTCCTGTCTTGTTTACAGCGGTACGAATACAGGACGATTGATGACCGGTCCGGCACGCTGACTACTGGTCTGTAGCTCTCATCACTACTAACCTGTCAGAACTAAGAGGTAATGTGTTGTTTTGTCAGATATCAGTTTGTATTTCGATTTTATCACCACATCCTGTGTGTTTGATTATCGATCTAGCGTGCTCTGTCAGTCTTTACGTCATACGGTTGATTTATAAAGGCAATTTTCAGAGAAGGCAAACAAATTGCTAGATTTCCATAGTGATACTTAGGTGCTCGATGTAGCCATTGGGATTATGTTGTTTTAATGACGTTTGTCAAGGTTCTCTAGAAGTATGCTATATGCTTTAACCCACTGTCTTCTATTCAATCAACGTGTTCACATGCTATTCTTGGTTACTGCATGTGTCTTTGAACTAATTTGAGCATTTTAACAACAACCTCAGTTATGGCATTTTTAAGTTCAAGTTTTAAGTTCTTTTTATTCTCCCACGTTCATTATTCTTTACTCTCCCACATGTTGATTGAGTTGCGTTGTGGCATGCAATAAACCATACCACAGCCTTTTGAGGTAGTCCAAATTGGGACATAGAGCCTATTGACAACATCTAGTTGATGTGTCCCTATCCGCTGCATTTAATCCCCATTGTAATTTCCCTGTTTGTAGACTTTGTCATGGCACCAGTTGCCATAGCCATTCAGTCATTGTTCTCTCTGTTTTGTCTTTCCTCCTCAAATATGTATTGTGTTGAGGCTCTTCACATTCACAGGTGTGTTGTTAGCTACCTGCTCTCACCACATTCATGTTTTGTTTTTTTTCTCTCAGAGGGCAGCACTTGCTTTGTTTTCCAACCTAGAGACAGCAGGACCGGATCTGGGGGAAAACGACGAGGTATCCAAGCCTCTTCCTTAATATGAGGCGTGAGACTGGAGCCTGAGGGTGAGAAACAGGACCTTTAAGAAGATCGACCGCTGTTCATTCAGCACGGCAGCTCTCTGAGATGAGCTCTGTCTGAGATGATGGGGCTTCAGTTCATCTGATCGGAAGATGCCGTTTGTCTGTAGGCAGACTAAGAGAACTGTCGGATGATTATCTTGGCTGTCCGTTTAAGGTGAGGCTCTCTGTGTGTTATGATATGGCATACCTGGTTCACACGGCTCACCCTCAGTTCGTCAGCCTGTGGTTGAGCGCCGTGGGTTGGGTCCTTACCGCGGTGACCCTTGGACTCATCCAGTGGAGGGTCTGGCAGGTGGCCGACTTGACCTTCATCACCTCAGGAGTGGCCTGGGTCGGGATCTGGAGGGTGTGTTTCTATAGCCATACACTCGTGACCTCTGGGTTTAGTGTCATGTATTGTCAGAATATGGCGCTGTCGGACGCCTTCACGCCCCCGGAGGTCGCCACGGCCCAGGTGCTCACTCTAATAGGGCTGGTCGCGGGGTTCTGTGGGAACGCCGCCGCCGTCTTCGCACTCAGGAACGTCTATTTCGGCCTGGAGAAGCAGACCCCTATCCGCTGTGCGTTCGCGGTGGCTGGTACTCTCTGCTTGTTGTCCGCTGTGTGTTTTCTCATACCTCTCCTGTGGAACCTGAACTCGGTGGTGACCAATCAAACGATTGCGTTCCCGTCGAACTTCCACATGCCCCCTGCACCTGTGACCCAGAACGCGGGGGCAGGTATCGGGGTCGGGATCATAGGGTCGTTCATGATGATCGTCAGTGGAGTTATCTTCATCTTCTACAGGTTCCCTGTCAAGGTAGGACCCAGAGTTGTGACCTCTTGTCCAGAGGCGAGACACTTTGATAGGTCAAGTGTTGGGACATTATCCCTACCGTGTCCCACAGACCCAGGGGACAGTCTGAATAACTCTCAGGCCAGGGACAATCCTGCCTTCCACTCTGATGAGCACTTGTGATTTTAGTTTGTTTCTGAAATCAGACATATGAGTTGACCATATTCAATGTTGTATTTGATGTGACATAAAGGAATAGCCATTTGATGCAACTATATGGTTAGTATGAGAACCCCCCCCCCCACCACCACCTCTGAACAAGTGACATCAATAAGGTATCATAGCTTTCACCTTTGATTCACCTAGTCAGTCTGTCATGGAAAGAGCAGGAGTTCTTAGTGTTTTGTATACTCAGTGTACACCCATTTGATTCTTGAAGAATATAACTTAGAAATGCGTCATGAGTTTAGTTTGACTGTTATACCCATCAGAACCCCAACTATAAGCTTGTTTAACTCCATTGTTCGTAAACAAAGTAATTGTAAACAAACACTGTATAGCGTCAATGTGGTTAAGACTATAATTTTGGTATCCTGGATGGTCAGTCCTCGTATCCATACTTCTGTCTATGAATTTGAGAATGCTTAAGTTTCTCCAGCCCCGTCCCTCATTTGTTTACCAAAACGGTGGTGGGGTAAAAACGTTGTTATTGTTTGAACTGCAGATTTCCCCTTTAAAATGTGTCAGATTACATGATCATACATTGATTCGTAACATTCTTGTATCTAATGATTGTGCTATAGTTGATAATAAAAAAGCACCTTCATTTTATAGTCAGAGTATTTTAGTGTGTTTGTTTTGTATTGAGTTTATACTGCTACTGTAGAGTTGCAGTAATTGGGAGGGTACACAAAGACACGTGCTTTCTCTCTCTTTTGAGGACATGCTTGCAACACACCTGTCTTTAGTCATTGCCTTGCAATAACTCCAAAGGGAGTTTAAAAACTGATTACATTAAATGTTTTTACATTTCATACTTGTATTGCTGATGCCGTTGGATGTATTTCTTTGTAAATGATGCAACATTTGTACCATTTCTGTTTATTTGATCATATTAAAAGTGTGTTGTTCAACTCTTAAGGGCTCTTGACATCCAGGAACAATATTATACACAATTCAATCAGAATTTGTTGTGATAAATCATGTGATTTAAAAGAGACAATGTTTTAATCAATACAATTTTATCACACACTGTATTTGTTTTGATGTGAAGTAGCAACAGGATTGTTCCTCAGTCTGGTTTTAGACAGCACGGCAAGGACCTCAATTATCCTCTATCCCTGACTGTGTCTTGCAGTCTGCACTCTGTAGACCTCCCCCACTGACTGGTGAATGCTGGGTAGTTACTGGCTTTGTCCCAAATGGCACCCTATTCCCTATATAGTGCACTACTTTTGACCAGAGACCAAATGTAGTGCACTATAAAAGGAAAAGGGTGCAATTAGGAACACACCCACTGTCTGCCCCTATTAGACCACATAGATCACATTGTTTCCTGGTAACGAGGCTTCCGTTAGGGGCCGTAAGGTGTTATCATGTTAAAGTCAAATATTGGCTCTGGCAGAAACAGTCATAGGTGTTTTGACAGTTGCAGTCCCACTAAATCACATAATCCATTTGATTGTGCTACAGAAGAGGAAGAGATTCGATTTTTTTCCAAATGTGTTCATTCATTCCTCTTTTTCGCGGATTTGAAAGATTTTTATTCCGTTTTTTTTTTTTTTTGCTTTGACAAATTTAAGTAATGTCCTTGTTAACTATGGTCCCAAAAATGAAGACACCAGTGGCCAAGAAGAAGTGATGTGTATTGTGGAGCCTCTATTTCTCATTTGGGCCCCGTTCATATGAACAGTGCAGGGGAGGAGGCTGAGACTGGCAGTGGCAGGGCATATGAGTCCTTGACCAGACCTCTCAAAGCCGGAGTAAGGACAATCACAGTGGGGATTGTTACTCTGGCTGAAAGTCAGAACAGTCAGATCCTGTGGACAGCACACTGTGTTGGGAGGGAACAAAATAGCTTTTTCCATCAGGGGTCCAATACTTTTTGTTTGTTTGGAGAGAAACTCAACTCATTGAGAGGATTGGTTGTGGTCTGGCTAGAGGATGCAGAGGACTTTATAGTGGGCAGGACACACTCTCATCATGGGCAGAATGAGGATATTAAAGGACCGGACTGTGGGTTTAGTCTCTAGTTCAGGGCTCTCCAGCCCTGTTCCTGGAGAGCTACCCTCCTGTAGGTGTTTGCTATAACCCCAGCTGTAATTAACCTGGTTCAGCTTATCAACTGGCTAATTATTAGAATCAGGTGCGCTAGATTAGGGTTGGAGTGAAAACCTATGGGACAGTAGCTGTCCAGGAACAGGGTTAACTTGGAGAGCCCTGGCCTAGTCTGTATTTAGCATAGCGTTACTACATCATAACTACGTGGCATAGTGCTGTTGGCTGACGTAAATCTCAGGCATTAAGGTAGAAGGTTGAAAGGTGATGACAGGTTTATTGTTTTGTAGATGTTGTGTAACATGTTCTGGATTTCCCACTGTTGTGTAATCACTCGCCCTGGCATTGAAGTTCTCAGTTATTGTCCTCAGGGCATTGACTTCATTGTGTTATCTCCTCCTTATTGCCTTCAGCATAATGTTTCAGGGGGGGGGGAAATATTACATTTAAAAAGTATATATTTTATTTCACCTTTATTTAACTTATTTAACCAGGTAGGCCAGTTGAGAACAAGTTCTCTTTTACAACTGCGACCTGGCCAAGATAAAGCAAAGCAGTGTGACACAGACAACGGGGCGGCAGGTAGCCTAGTGGTTAGAGCGTTGGGCCAGTAACCGGAAGGCTGTTAGATTGAATCCCCGAGCTGACAAGGTTAAAAATCTGTCATTCTGCCGCTGAACAAAGCGGCAGTTCCTTGTTCAGTTCCTAGGCCATCATTGTAAATAAGAATTTGTTCTTAACTGACTTGCCTAGTTAAATAAAGGTCAAATAAAAAACAACAGAGATACACATGGAATAAACAAATGTACAGTCAATAACACAGTATAAATGTCTATATACAGTGTGTGCAAATGAAGTAAGATTAGGGAGGTAAGGCAATAAATTGGCCATAGTGGTGAAATAATTACAATTTACACTGGAGTGATAGATGTGCAGAAGATGAATGTGCAAGTAGAGATACTGGGGTGCAAAGGAGCAAAAAAAAAGAATAATATGGAAATGAGGTAGTTGGGTGGGCTATTTACAGATGGTCTGCGTACAGGTGCAGTGATCTGTAAGGTGCTCTGACAGCTGATGCTTAAAGTTAGTGAGGGAGATATGAGTCTCCAGCTTCAGTGACTTGCAGTTCGTTCCAGTCATTAGCAGCAGAGAACTGGAAGGAAAGGTGGCCAAAGGCTTTGGGGGTGACCAGTGAAATATACCTGCTGGAGTGCGTGCTATGGGTGGGTGTTGCTATGGTGACCAGTGAGCTGAGATAAGGTGGGGCTTTACCTAGCAAAGACTTATAGATGACCTGGAGCCAGTGGGTTTGGCGACGAATATGAAGGGAGGGCCAGCCAACGAGAGCATACAGGTCGCAGTGGTGGGTAGTACATGGGGCTTTGGTGATAAAACGGATGGCACTGTGATAGACTGTATCCAATTTGCTGAGTAGAATGTTGGAGGCTATTTTGTAAATGACATCGCCGAAGTCAAGGATCAGTACGATAGTCAGTTTACGTGGATATGTTTGGCAGCATGAGTGAAGGATTCTTGGTTGCGAAATAGGGTGTAAGATTGTACATCCAGTACAATTTTTTTGTAAATGAGTCTGTAACAATACTAAAGTTGTTACAGTAAAGTTGATAGTGAAGGAATAGATCGATACAACCCATTGAACTTCATTGATCCAGACCCAAATCCAGAACCTAACCTGTCCTTAACCCAAACCCTAATCGTCAATAGTGATAACCCTAACCACCCTGACCCTAATCATTAACCACCAAGCGATAGACGTATCCCACAAGGCATTTCACAATCTGCTGAGAAAAGAGCATAACTGTACCAGCACTGTACAACAGAGCTGTTGTGGTTTTCTGTGACTGAGAGATTGAGGTAGGATAGAATGGTTTCGAATGTTCCCTTTCATTGTGTTTCAAAGTGACATGTGACAACAGAGCTCTTTAACATATAGTGGTTGGCTTCATGTGTTTCTCTGATGTAGGACCAACCACTGCCTATGATGGATCAAGCGATTAGCATAAGAAGCTATAATGACTTCCTTTGTGAGGGGACAACAATGGGATCTTTCAGATGACAACATGGACACAGGAGGCGGTGGGGAGCAGTCCGAGCATTTCAAAGTCCAGGCGGGGTCTCGTAATGTGAAGACCTGACAGGAGCTGTAGCAGAGCACACTCAGAATCAAGTGCGTGTCCCAAATGGTGCCCTATTCCCTAAATAGTGCAGTACTTTTGACCAGCTCCCTATGGGTCCTGGTCAAAAGTAATGCACTGCATAAGGAATATGGTCTCATTTGGAGATTAAATTATAGCATTGAAATAGACAGGAAGTATTTTACGGCTGTTGTTTCCGCTTGGCCATGTAGGGAACCATTGAGAAAGAGATTCATATTTCACCTGGCTAAATAAATAAAGGAGAAATTACATTTTTTTAATGAAGTATAAGGACATGACCTGCCTGAGCAAGCTTGTGTGTAATGGGTGATGTCCAGGAAATCTGACATTCCTCACATTACGTATCATTATTATGATGTTCATTAACTACAGCTTAGCCCAGGAGCCAAGACCGAAATCAGCAGGAATTAGACTTAAGCTCCGTTTCCACTGGACTTGGTCTGTCACCTCACCTTACTTAAACTCACTTCCTCATCGTTGTCTAGCAACAGTTTTGCGCTTATGTAACACAAGCAAGTGGTTTGTGATCTGAGGAATGAATCATGGTCAGGTTTTTGTCAGGTTTTTTCTTTATTTGATATCAACTTTTTTTATGTACAGATTTCTCCACACTATGGATATAACTGATATTGGATATGTAGCCTTGTGGCACTATAATGTCTGATCAATTCAGAGTCAGAAAACCACAACAGAGCAATATAGAATATAATGTATATATATATATATATATGATATGTCTGTGGTAAATCAGTAATATTGGCCTCTAACTAGAGAGAATGTATAGTGGAAATTTCAGCAGAAATGAAACAAATACAATCAGATCCTGAAATATCCATGAAGTCATTGTCTTGTCAAGTTGTTGCAATCAAGTCCTTATATTTCACCATTTAAAACACACATTCCCAAATACTTAGTACATTCCTGACATGAATGATTATTTGCTTTCTACAATATGTTATACTTTTTCTCTTTGTTCTATTTACAACTTGTATGAATAATTATTCCTGTAATGCGTTATTGATTGAGTAACTGTGTAGGCTATAAGAAGGGATACATTCTTTATGGCCTTGCTAGTGAGAAATGAGCTCCATTCAAACTGGCTTCATGTAGTTATTGGACAATAATGATGCTGTAAAAAAAATAGTTTGTATTGTGATAAGATATGATATCCAAGACAATCATTGACATACAGAATAATCAACCTTGGTCAGAATAGTTTACAGTCATTTCACAGACACTATACTGCTTGTCAGCAAATTCTCTGGCACCATTGCACACTATCTCTTACACAGTACCAACAGCAGGCACAGCGACATATCAGGAAGAAATGGCAGCTTGAAATGCTGTGGTCTCTTTGGTTCCATAAAGAATTTCTGTTTGATAAATGTAGGTGATATTTTTGCAAACATGACATGCACAAAACCCTGTTTGAGTGATTGAAATAAGTACCAGCATTGTGTGCAAATTCTGTCTCAGTATATGGAGAAAGATTTGTCCCAGCAAGAGTACTCAATAACTATAGCTAATGTAAATAAGCTTTAGATAAGCAGTGTTTTATTCACCATCGATAGAGAAAGGGCAGAGGCTACTGAGAATACTACTCTCACTTCTCAATAACTCATCAAACATATTCCATGGACCTCTTCCTATGTGGGGTATTGGTAGTGTGTACGTGTGCATGTCTTCTCTGTAGCGGTATAGGCATTTGTAAGATGCAGGGCTCCTCTTGAAGGCACACGCAGGAGGTGACCAGCAGAGAGCCAGCCACCAGGTGTAGAAACCCCGCCGTCCAGCCACAGAACAGGGCATCCCCAAACTCCCAGCGCGGCACAATGGCCGGCACGGCCTCATCGAAGAACCGCGTGACCGTCAGGTGAGCGATGTAAGACACAGGTATGAGACCCAGTGTCCCTGCGACCAAGCACAATATCCCCCCCAGCATCTTCATCAATCTTTTCACCCTCAACCCCTCAGACCCCTGGTTGCAGCTGTCGATCCAGTAGATTCCAGGAATGGCTAGCAGGAGACCCAGGAGGCCTGTGGCCACTGTTACACACATGAGGATCCGGGCTAGTTTGATGTCCGGAGGGAGGCCGAGGAGACTGTCATAGGGTCTGCACTCCAGAATTCCAAGGTCCTGCACCACACATGTCTCCCACAGGCCCAGCTCGTAGCTCTCCGCGGGCAGCAGGTCGGTGGACAGGGTCAGCCAGGTGGACATGATGGTGGTGGCCAGCGAGCAGATCCAGGCACCAATAGAGAAGAAGACCCCGAGGAGTTCCATAGCGCACACCCCCGGATCCATAGTGCTGCCCACTCTGAGTGGCCACTCTCTGGCTCAGCTCAGCTCTGGCTCCCGAGCTGCCTGCTCCCCCTGTCTCTCTGTGCCACAGTCAGCTGCAGCCAGGGCTCCCGACTGCTTCTCTCTGCTCCTGTCTTTCTGAACTGCAGCCAGTTGAAGCAAGAGGAAGCTACGGCCAGTAGGTTCCTATCGAGGCTCAATTTGTTCAAAAGACTGTACGCCCAATTAGGGTTTACTACTACCAGCATGGGCTGGGAGGGAATAACTTATTCAAATGATCAGTAGCTCACTCACATGCACGCATCATCTGCAGTTGAGAGGAGGAAGGTAGCGGCTTGATGACATGTTGTCCTCCCCTTGCAGGCTCGCTTCAGCCGCTGCTTTGCTCAGTGGTCAGGAGAGAGTGACTGAGTGAGAGTCAGACGCATTGAACAACAGCATCATTCAGATCTATGGTGATGTCCATTTCCACACACACAGTGAGGAGGTTGTAGCCTAACGCAGGATGTTTTTAAAATGCAGACAGGATGTTACAAAAATACTGATTTACACACACACACACAAAAAGGGGTGTCGTGAGGATGGGGGGATAGTGGGGGCATAATGGAGGGAGGCATAATTTTTGTATTTTTTATTTCACCTTTATTTAACCAGGTAGGCTAGTTGAGAACAAGTTCTCATTTGCAACTGCGACCTGGCCAAGATAAAGCATAGCAGTGTGAACAGACAACAACACAGAGTTACACATGGAGTAAACAATAAATAAGTCAATAACATGGTAGAAAAAAGAGAATCTATATACAATGTGTGCAAAAGACATGAGGTAGGCAATAAATAATGATTCTCCTCTGGAAGAATTTTGCATTTTTCAAACACCTGAAAGAACCTTTCCCTGCAATCTAGAGCCATAATCATAATGCCTAATTCTATGTCAAAAATATTATATTACAGAGAAACAACAAAAGATGTTCGTTTTGATTTATTCATCAAGAAGGAATCAATAGGCTACATAACTTGATCAAGTGATACTGAACAAAAATGTAAACGTAACATGCAACAATTTCATCGATTTTACTGTTCATATAAGGAAATTAGTCAATTCAAATGAATTCATTAGGCCCTAATCTATGGATTTCACATGACTGGGCAGGGGTGTAGCCATGCTTGTCCTGGGAGGGCATAGGCCCATCCACTTGGAAGCCAGGCCCACCCACTGGGGAGCCAGGCCGAGCCAATCAGAATGAGTTTTCCCTCACAAAAATGGCTTTATTACAGACAGAAATACTCATCAGTTTCATCAACTGTCCGGGTGGCTGGTCTCAGACGATCCCGCAGGTGACGAAGCTGGATATGGACGTCCTGGGCTGGCGTGGTTACACGTGGTCTGCGCTTGTGAGGCCACTGAACACACACACACACACACACACACACACACACACACACACACACACACACACACACACACACACACACACACACACACACACACACACACACACACACACACACACACACACACACACACACACACACGGTGAAAAATGCTATTTTCTCTCACTATTAGCTTTGTCTCTTTAGAAACTGTGGGGCCCCATGGAGTGTTGCCAGGGAGATTAAATTAAATAAGAATAAAACTGACTGTGTGTACCTTTTTAAAATAAGGCTGATGGTAATGGGAGAAGACATCAGATTCTTTGGTTGCTATGTCAACTAAAAAAACAAAACAAGCTATGCTGCTACTTGGGCATTGACATGTCATCTATAGATTTAGGAGACTCTGAATTGATCAAATACATTCAATAGCCTGTTTATGAAGTGCTATTTTAAAGAAATCAAGTGATTGTTTTACTATACAGAGGTACTCAAAGTGGTGCATTTATTTGATTTGGAACAGTATCCGGTGATATACATTCCTTTTTCCTGTATCAGATCTCTGACATACAGAGCTTGTGACCCAAGTAGGAGGCTGAATATGCAGGCCATGTCAAGGAGAGAAGAACACACATTTTCAACACACAATAGTACACAAATAACCCTCTTTAGAGAGGCGGTTTAGTGGTCTGGTGGTCTTTGTGAGTGAACAGTAGCCTACGCACTGAGATGAATAAACGGATTAAAATAAAAATATTTTTATTTCAGCCACAAGGTGTCACCATTTCACTACTCACAATTCCACCTTCATGCGTTGACAGGTTGAGCAAATGCATTGTGGGAAGCATACATATATGACGTCTCTATTTTCTGAACAGGTTTGGCTGGTGACAACCTAACACAGTATCAAAATGCATTCAATATTGGTGATTATATAGCTAAGAGATATAGATGTCTTTATTTTGAGGAGTCGGGTTGTGTGAACAATGGACGGAGACGGTAAGCATGCATTTCATAGCATGTCTAATAATGCCATAATTAATAAAGGTTGACGCATATCTGGCCAAATCTTAACTTGCATTAACGTTAACATTATCGGTGTCATTACATCCATATATACTTGCTATAGCTAGCTATGTCTAATAGCTACATGAAGGCATATGTCACCGATCAATGATTTGTAATTCAGTATTCATGCATGGCCCGCAAGTAGCTAGCCTACTCTTGTATTCTTGACTGCTCAGTAACGTTACTGTTTTCACTGCCTCTGCATGACGTAGCTACCCCCAGAGGGAAAAAAACATCACAGAATTATAGCGACCATTTATCCAAGTAAACTGCTAATGCAGTTATGTGCAATAAAATGCTAATAAGAACATAAAATAGGGCCCACTGTCTGCCCTGGACAAATGTCCAAACTGAAGCTAAAACTTGGACACAGTATCACAAGGTCTGTCTGGTGACACCGAATCCCAAGAATTACAATTTCATACATCTCACGGGCATTATTGGCAGCATAGTGCTTCATACAGTGTTGAGAATCAGAGACCTGACTTGGCTGGGTTCGGGATCACTTCAATCTCTGTCTGTGTGTGTCTTTTAGAGGGGTTGGGATAAAGCAGAAGTTTATCTCCGTTGGACATGTGTGAAGTCCTTCATTAGACAATAATAACAAAATCTTATTTTGTCTCTCTGTCCAGGGGCCAGCAGTACTGGGGCCACTCCCTCAGAGGAGATGAATGGTACTGGGAACCTGATGGACTTCCTGGATGAGCCCTTCCCTGACGTCAGCACCTACGAAGACTTCCACACCATTGACTGGCTCCGGGAGAAGTCACGTGACACAGACCGCCATAGGAAGGTGAGGGGAGCACACACCCACACCCAGCTCTACACTCTAAGCATTTTCTTCTTCATCCCCAGAGGATATAATTCTTCTTCATCCTCTTCTTCATAATTGTCATCACCATAGAAAAACTCTTGATGTCCACCTGATTATGTTAACCTGATGATCCGTCGAACTTGCCACTGATGGTTGATTGATGGTTGTTCTAGATCACCACCAAGAGTAAGGAGTCTTACTGGGAGCTGATTAAGAGTCTTCTGGATGCCTGGTCAGGATGGGTGGTGATGCTGTTCATAGGAATGCTCACAGGTAGGAACCGCAGAGGCACCCTGCAAAAGGTCTGACCTCTTTGGTACCGCGCTAGTCTCTTGTAGTATGGCGCACATGAGATTTGCTTCTGGCTGCCGGGATTCATACTGCACACACATGACATGACACGTGGCTCTCTAACAACCAATCAAAAGTCACACAGCCAGAGTTGTGAAATACCACGTCTGGTCGGAATCCTTTTGATAGGCTTGCCTGTTCCCTTGCTTAGTCTGTGATCTCGTGCTGTGTGTCCTCCCGTGTAGGTACGCTGGCTGGAGTGATCGACCTGGCTGTGGACTGGATGACCGATCTGAAAGAAGGGGTGTGTCTGTCTGCATTCTACTACAGCCACGAGCAGTGCTGCTGGACCTCCAACGAGACCACCTTCGACGACAGAGACAAGTGTCCGCAGTGGCAGAAGTGGGCCGAGCTGATGACCGGTCACTCTGAGGTCAGCAGATCAATAACATTTAACCAGACGTCCTCTTGATTTAAAGCCCCAGTACTGCGTTTGCGTTTTAGCCCGACGAACGGCAGCCGTCACGTGGCTAGATAAAGGGGTGTGGCTTGGGGAAATGTAACCACTCTCAGTTTCTGAGGTTTATCTTGGTGTTTGTTGTGGTAGCGGGTGGGATGATTGTGTATCAGGTTGTTAAACCCATATATTCCACCTGTTCTTGTTTCTCCAGGGTGCCGGGGCGTATGTGTTGAATTACTTCCTGTATGTGTTGTGGGCGCTATTATTCTCTTTCCTGGCTGTGTCTCTAGTAAGAGTCTTTGCCCCCTACGCCTGTGGGTCAGGTATCCCTGAGGTGAGTGTTTTGAAATGGTAGCGTTCACTAATAAAAAATAACCGTGCTACAGTATTTGAAATACTACGTTTTCCTTGGCTGAAAAGAGTGTGCGTTCATTTCCGATGACTGCACAGTTGCAAAGGTTATCCCAATGAGGGGTTGCTGTGTGTCGTCTTGTGTAGATCAAGACCATCCTGAGTGGGTTCATCATCCGGGGGTACCTGGGGAAGTGGACCCTGCTGATCAAGACGGTGACCCTGGTCCTGGCTGTGTCCTCCGGGCTCAGCCTGGGGAAGGAGGGGCCCCTGGTCCACGTGGCCTGCTGCTGTGGTAACCTCTTCTGCTCCCTGTTCTCCAAATACAGCAAGAACGAGGGCAAGCGCAGAGAGGTACGGTTATAGCCCATTACGCTCCCATTTTTGTGGAAATAATACAATTTGGGGAAATTAAACCATTTTTAATTAAGTATTTAGTTGTAGTCTGTATGGAACGCAGCTTGTCTTTTGTGCAGGTGTTATCGGCCGCTGCCGCTGCTGGGGTGTCAGTGGCTTTTGGAGCTCCGATTGGAGGAGTTCTCTTCAGCCTGGAGGAGGTGTTGTATACTCAAGCCTATTTATAAATCACCTGCTGTGTCCATTCAATCAAATGTCATCTCACTTCCAGATATGTTACTGTTGTTTTTTTGATCCATTGCCTTTTGAAATGCTAAAGTGTTTCAGTTGAGCTGCCGTCGCTATGTAATCTCTGTCCTCTTCAGGTGAGTTACTACTTCCCTCTGAAGACTCTGTGGCGCTCCTTCTTCGCTGCGTTGGTGGCGGCCTTCACCCTGCGCGCCATCAACCCGTTCGGCAACAGCAGACTGGTCCTGTTCTACGTGGAGTACCACACCCCCTGGTACATGGCTGAGCTGGTCCCCTTCATCCTGCTGGGGGTGTTCGGGGGCCTCTGGGGAACCCTCTTCATCCGGGGGAACATCGCCTGGTGTAGGAGGAGGAAGACCACTCTGCTGGGGAAGTACCCCGTCCTCGAGGTAACTAACTGTGGCACCCTATTCCCTGGCCTATATAGGGCACTACTTTTGACCAGGGTCCATAGGGTAGTTCTTGCATTGAGTTACTTGTTACGAGCACTGATTTAGCAGATAGGCCAAATCACAATCTTCTAAATAGATACTATTTTAGTTGAATGCACTAAGTGTACAGTTGAAGTCGTAAGTTTACATACACTTAGGTTGGAGTCATTAAAACTCGTTTTTCAACCACTCCACAGATTTCTTGTTAACAAACTATAGTGTTGGCATGTCGGTTAGGACATCTACTTTGTGCATGACACAAGTCATTTTTCCAACAATTGATTACAGACAGATTATTTCACTTATAATTCACTGTATCACAATTCCAGTGGGTCAGAAGTTTACATACACTAAGTTGACTGTGACTTTAAACAGCTTGGAAAATTCCCGAAAAGTATGTCATGGCTTTAGAAGCTTCTGATAGGCTAATTGACATAATTTGAATCAATTGGAGGTGTACTTGAGGATATAGTTCAACGCCTACCTTCAAACTCATGGCCTCTTTGCTTGACATCATGGGCAAATTAAAAGAAATCAGCCAAGACCTCAGAAAAAAATTGTAGACCTCCACAAGTCTGGTTCATCCTTGGGAGCAATTTCCAAACGCCTGAAGGTACAACGTTCATCTGTACAAACAATAGTACGCAAGTTTAAACACCATGGGACCACGCAGACGTCATACCGCTCAGGAAGGAGACGCGTTCTGTCTCCTAGAGATGAACGTACTTTGGTGTGAAAAGTGCAAATCAATCCCAGAACAACAGCAAAGAACCTTGTGAAGATGCTGGAGGAAACGGGTACAAAAGTATCTATATCCACAGTTAAACGAGTCCTATATCGACATAACCTGAAAGGCCGCTCAGCATGGAAGAAGCCACTGCTCCAAAACCACCATAAAAAAGCCAGACTACGGTTTACAACTGCACATGTGGACAAAGATTGTACTTTTTGGAGAAATGTCCTCTGGTCTGATGAAACAAAAATTGAACTGTTTGGTCATAATGACTATTGTTATGTTTGGAGGAAAAAGGGGGAGGCTTGCAAGCCGAAGAACATCACCCCAACTCAACTGTGAAGCACGGGGGTGGCAGCATCATGTTGTGGGGGTTCTTTGCTGCAGGAGGGACTGGTGCACTTCACAAAATAGATGGCATCATGAGGGAGGAAAATTATGTGGATATATTGAAGCAACATCTCAAGACATCAGTCAGGAAGTTAAAGCTTGGTCACAAATGGGTCTTCCAAATGGACAATGACCCCAAGCATACTTCTAAAGTTGTGTCAAAATGGCTTAAGGACAACAAAGTCAAGGTATTGGAGTCGCCATCACAAAGCCCTGACCTCAATCCTATAGAAAATTTGTGGGCAGACCTGAAGAAGTGTATGCAAGCAAGGAGGCCTACAAACCTGACTCGGTTACATCAGCTCTGTCAGGAGGAATAGGCCAAAATTCATCCAACTTATTGTGGGAAGCTTGTGGACGGCTAACCAAAACGTTTGACCCAAGTTAAACAATTTAAAGGCAATGCTACCAAATACTAATTGAGTGTATGTAAACCTCTGACCCACTGGGAATGTGATGAAATAAATAAAAGCTGAAATAAATAATTCTCTCTACTATTATTCTGACATTTCACATTCTTAAAATAAAGTGGTGATCTAACTGACCTAAGACAGGGAATTGTTACTTGGAATAAATGTCAGGAATTGTGAAACTGAGTTTAAATGTATTTGGCTAAGGTGTATGTTAACCTCCGACTTCAACTGTAGCTAAGTTGCTCTGGATAAGAGCAACTGCTAAATGACTCAAATGAAATGCCAGTTTCTGCTTCTTGCTTGCTTTTTGGGATCTTTGCCGGTTTACTGTAAAGCACTTCGTGAGAACTGTGGATGTAAAAAGACCTCCATTAATAAATGTGATTGTGATTTGATTGATTAAGGTGATCGTGATAACGGGTATTACCGCGGTCCTGGCGTTCCCTAACCCGTACACGCGGCGCAGCACCAGCGAGCTCATCTCCGAGCTGTTCAACGACTGCGGTGCCCTGGAGTCCTCTCAGCTGTGTGACTACGTTAATAACCCCAACATGAGCCGCCCGGTGGACGACATCCCAGACCGCCCTGCTGGGCCCGGGGTCTACAGCGCTCTGTGGCAGCTGGCCCTGGCTCTAATCTTTAAGATAGTTATTACAATCTTCACCTTTGGCATTAAGGTCAGTATGCTGTACGGCATGGCTAGATGGGGGTTATGATAGCTGACGTAAGCAGCTGTGAAATGTTACTGAACTGCTAATGAATGCATTATGTATGGGTTACGAAATATGAAAGTGTTAGGTCCTTTTCAAATAAAGTGTTACCAAGTTTTGATCCCAGATATTGTGAGTAGGATAACCGTGCTTTTGGGTGATTGTTGTGTTCAGATCACCTCTCAACCATGTTGTTTTATGTCCTCTGTGTTGTCTTCAGATCACCTCTCAACCATGTTGTTTTATGTCCTCTGTGTTGTCTTCAGATCACCTCTCAACCATGTTGTTTTATGTCCTCTGTGTTGTGTTCAGATCACCTCTCAACCATGTTGTTTTATGTCCTCTGTGTTGTGTTCAGATCACCTCTCAACCATGTTGTTTTATGTCCTCTGTGTTATGTTCAGATCACCTCTCAACCATGTTGTTTTATGTCCTCTGTGTTGTGTTCAGATCACCTCTCAACCATGTTGTTTTATGTCCTCTGTGTTGTGTTCAGATCACCTCTCAACCATGTTGTTTTATGTCCTCTGTGTTGTGTTCAGATCACCTCTCAACCATGTTGTTTTATGTCCTCTGTGTTATGTTCAGATCACCTCTCAACCATGTTGTTTTATGTCCTTTGTGTTGTGTTCAGATCACCTCTCAACCATGTTGTTTTATGTCCTTTGTGTTCAGATCACCTCTCAACCATGTTGTTTTATGCCCTCTGTGTTGTGTTCAGATCACCTCTCAACCATGTTGTTTTATGCCCTCTGTGTTGTGTTCAGATCACCTCTCAACCATGTTGTTTTATGTCCTCTGTGTTATGTTCAGATCACCTCTCAGCCATGTTGTTTTTTGTCCTCTGTGTTCAGATCACCTCTCAACCATGTTGTTTTATGTCCTCTGTGTTATGTTCAGATCACCTCTCAACCATGTTGTTTTATGCCCTCTGTGTTGTGTTCAGATCACCTCTCAACCATGTTGTTTTATGTCCTCTGTGTAATGTTCAGATCACCTCTCAACCATGTTGTTTTATGCCCTCTGTGTTGTGTTCAGATCACCTCTCAACCATGTTGTTTTATGTCCTCTGTGTAATGTTCAGATCACCTCTCAACCATGTTGTTATATGTCCTCTGTGTTGTGTTCAGATCACCTCTCAACCATGTTGTTTTATGTCCTCTGTGTTATGTTCAGATCACCTCTCAACCATGTTGTTTTATGTCCTTTGTGTTCAGATCACCTCTCAACCATGTTTTTTATGCCCTCTGTGTTGTGTTCAGATCACCTCTCAACCATGTTTTTTTATGCCCTCTGTGTTGTGTTCAGATCACCTCTCAACCATGTTGTTTTATGTCCTCTGTGTTGTGTTCAGATCACCTCTCAACCATGTTGTTTTATGCCCTCTGTGTTGTGTTCAGATCACCTCTCAACCATGTTGTTTTATGTCCTCTGTGTTATGTTCAGATCACCTCTCAACCATGTTGTTTTTTGTCCTCTGTGTTCAGATCACCTCTCAACCATGTTGTTTTATGTCCTCTGTGTTATGTTCAGATCACCTCTCAACCATGTTGTTTTTTGTCCTCTGTGTTCAGATCACCTCTCAACCATGTTGTTTTATGTCCTCTGTGTTATGTTCAGATCACCTCTCAACCATGTTGTTTTATGCCCTCTGTGTTGTGTTCAGATCACCTCTCAACCATGTTGTTTTATGTCCTCTGTGTTATGTTCAGATCCCGTCTGGGCTGTTTATTCCTAGTATGGCTGTGGGGGCCATCGCTGGGCGAATCGTGGGCATCGCTGTGGAGCAGATGGCCTACCATCACCACGACTGGATCATCTTTAAGAGCTGGTGTCGTCCCGGAGCCGACTGTGTTACCCCAGGTCTCTACGCTATGGTGGGCGCTGCCGCATGTCTGGGTGAGTTATCATCAGGGTTGTGTTCATTAGGCACCAAACGGAAGAAGACTGACTGAAACGGGGAGGGATTACTCTATCATATAAACACTCAGGTCATCAACTTTTGTTTTGTTGTTTATAGGAGGTGTGACCCGGATGACCGTGTCCCTGGTGGTCATTATGTTTGAGCTGACCGGTGGTCTGGAGTACATCGTCCCCCTCATGGCCGCAGCCGTCACCAGTAAGTGGGTAGCGGACGCCTTTGGGAAGGAGGGTATCTACGAGTCCCATATCCAACTCAACGGCTACCCCTACCTGGACGTCCGGGACGAGTTCACGCACAGGTATTACGGGATACATATTAGGAACTTTGCCATTCCTCCTCCTCAGGGGGGGAACCTCACACCTCCCCTAGTCCAAGTCTTAACCCTGCAGTAGTCAAGAGTCACCCCTTCTCGAAGGGCTGGTTTTACCAGACACATATTAAGCATAGTCCTGAACTAAAAATATATTTCAATAGAGATTCTCCATTGAGCATGCTTTTGCTTCCAGGAGTTGGATTAATCTGTGTCTGAGAAACAGACCCTAAGAATTCCCAATATGTGATCCGTACACAGGACCCTGGCCACGGATGTGATGCGTCCCAGGCGCAGTGAGCCCCCCCTGGCCGTGTTGACCCAGGACAGCACCACGGTGGAGGACGTGGAGACGCTCATCAAGGACACCGACTACAACGGCTTCCCTGTGGTCGTGTCCCGAGAGTCAGAGCGCCTCATCGGCTTCGTCCAGCGCAGGGAACTCACTGTGGCCATCAGTAAGACATTAACCCTGGCTCTCACGCACACACACACACATTTTAAATACTTTATTCAAATCCACAAATCACATTACGATCAAGAAGGATTGGATGCATAGACAGTTAAGGATACAAAAAGCACATTCTCCATACAGGTGGATGCCCATAACAGCTGAAAGAGAACAGTACCTTGCTAATTGCTTTGCTCAAGTCTTAGGCGGGCCTGCAATCTGAAGGCCGTGAACTGTAAGCCTACAGTATGCAACGTGGCCGAGGCTGCCAAATATCAGTGCTACCGACATGCACTCATATCCAAGGCTGTGCATGCGTGATATGAGGGGCTTGTATTTAAGAAGGTTTTCAGCAAAGGCCCACTCCATCCAACAATCAAATGAGCAACCCACTTCCAAAATGACCTCTCTCTGGCCTCCCTCGACAACATCAATATCTAGGGTACTAATAAAGGTTCCATTTAACAAAATAGTGGGACTGTTACATTAGGTTGTTTTCATCGTGAAATGACAGGCTAAATATACATTTTTTGTTTGGAGAATGTGAATTATAAGTTGTGTTCAATAGCTACTGTCAGTCCCATATAAAGCCATCAGCATGTGTTGAGCAATACCGTATTTAATGTGTCGGGTTCATTATTATCTGTCGTGTCTGAGGAGCCACTGATATTTCACCCTCTCTCACCCTCTCTCTCTCAGAGACTGCCCGTCAGAAGCAGGACGGGGTGGTGAGCAGCTCTGTGGTCTACTTCACGGAGGACAACCCCCAGGTGGCCGAGGCCTGTGACCCCCAGCCCCTGAAGCTGCGGCGCATCCTGAACCTCAGCCCCTTCACTGTCACGGACCACACCCCCATGGAGACCGTGGTGGACATCTTCAGAAAGCTGGGCCTCCGACAGTGTCTGGTCACCAGAAGCGGGTGAGTCTGTCATCAGTCAATTAACCAATCAAACATAGTTTTCGTCGACCAGATGAGTTTAGAATGTATTATGTTGTAGTCCTCGGGCACTTGCCCATGAGCGACATACAGTCCAGGGCCCGGTTTCCCGATAGCGATGGAATTTAGGCTTACGGCTGTTTTAACAACGGATCTTTCCCGCAACCGCGCGAAAAATGTAACGAATACGTTTCCCAAAACACCACCCAGATAGAACGTTCGCTAAATGCGTCGTTGATGCATTAGCGCAATAATAATAATAGGATCGAAAGAAAGACCTCGCTGCTTTCGGATCAGCGTTCTCCCTTTCAAATCTTACCTTAACATTAGAATTATTCCACAACACTGACGACAGATCAGCTCCTATGAGATATTATCACCTATGGCAACAAATATGAAAGTGTCTAATTCTTACCCTATAACAATGCACTAAATCAAGTGCAACTTTAGTAATGGTGGCTTTGGGAAACAGCTCAGAAATTTAAGTATGCTCCTTTTGAAGGTTCTAACAATAAACTTAGCCTTAAGATGCTTTTGGCTCATTTTAATTTGGTGTTTAGATTTATGAAAACTATAGACTCTGTTGAATCATTTCTGAGGTTTGTTGGATGGTGGAATGATTTGTATTTTGTTTTGTCCCCCCCCTCTCTAGGCGTCTGTTGGGCATCATCACTAAGAAGGATGTCCTCCGTCACATGGCCCAGATGATGAACCAGGACCCAGAATCCATCATGTTTAACTAGTTGCCCAAGAAGAAGAAGAAGAAGCTTTATTATCCCCAGGACCTCTTTGCCCCTCCCCTCCCTTAGACTGTAAATAGTCTAACGCTACTGTAACCTGTGATGAAGAAAAGTCACTTCTCAAATACAGGCCCCCCAGTGTTTAGAATGTAGGGATGGAGCAAGAGGGGTGAAGAAAGAAGGGGATCAGGACTAAGATGGATAAATGCAACAAAAAAAAATGGAAGGATGAATAAAGAGGGGTGTAAGGACAAAGGAGGATGAATGAAGAGGGTGTGAGGACCAGGAAAGAGGGATCAAGAGGGAGGGGTGGAGGAATAGGGGTGTGAGGACCAAGATGGAGAGATGGAGGAAGAGAGGTGTCGATCATGGCAAGGAGGGAAGCATCTTATGTCTGGGATGAGTTTTTTTAGTTTGATGTGCTGCTGACCCCATATTTATGTTTTCAGTGACGCTTCAACGCCTACTGGTAACTGACTTCAGTCTACGTTGTCAATGTTAAGTTGGTGGCCCTTAGAACCCATTGTTCCCAGGGTATATTTCACATGTCGATGTTACTTTGACATTTGCGGCTTCTCAAATGTTCCTCAATACTGAACTGTAATGACATAGTTTTAACACTGGTACTGTATGTATTTGCTAGAAGACCGCGTATCATGTCAATTGATTTAGTTTATCCAGGGTATTTTTTAATTTTTAATTTATTTTATTCTTTTTTTTGCAATGAAGAATGCACTTTGGAGGGAAAAAAAACTGAGCCAGGAAACGCCACCAAGTACAATGTTTTTCTTGTTACTTTAGAGTTCTCACTCCATGCTGTCCCTCACCAGCTTCATATGTTTTGTTTTAATATGCCGAGGGAATGTATTGTGGAAAATAACTGTGGAAATATTGAACCTGCCTCACTTCCGTTCTGTTTGTTTTATTCTATACTTGTCAGTCCAGACAAGAGCCACTGTGGTTGTGTGGATTTAGCCACACTAGGTTCTCTTTGTCATTTCATACCAGAAAGATAATTCAATTTTTATTCATATTTTTTCAAATCCATCCATCCATTGTTACTACTGTATTGACAAACTATCGATTTGTCATTATCTCAAGCAATTGAACACTACTGTAGTTGTTTATATTTGTCATTATAATATGAGCTGTTGTTTAACATTACTGTAACTTGGACCTGGTACAGAAATGGATATTTGCACTTTTGTTGCTGTTTGTAAATAATGTCCAAGTGATGCACAATATACTATTTGCAATGTACGCAGTTCTGACATGAAATTAAAGGGACGTTGTGTCAACAAGAATTAGATTGTATTTATGTAATTGTATTATATAACAGATAAAGTTTAAGACATAATTAAATTGCGGGAGGCATATGATACTCATCACATGCTAGTAATATCTTTGTCATATGTGATGTTGAAACACAAGGAACCTCGAGGAAAATTAATAATTGAGGGTTGCTATAATAAACTCAGCAAAAAAAGAAACGTCCCTTCTTCAGGACCCTGTCTTTCAAAGATAAATCGTAAAAATCTAAGTAACTTCACAGATCTTCATTGTAAAGGGTTTAAACACTGTTTCCCATGCTTGATCAATGAACCATAAACAATTAATGAACATGCACCCGTGGAACGGTCGTTAAGACACTAACAGCTTACAGACGGTAGGCAATTGAGGTCACAGGTATGAAAACTTAGGACACTAAAGAGGCCTTTCTACTGACTGTGAAAAACACCAAAAGAAAGATGCCCAGGGCCCTTGCTCATCTGCGTGAATGTGCCTTGGGCATGCTGCAAGGAGGCATGAGGACTGCAGGTGTGGCCAGGGCAATACATTGCAATGTCTGTACTGTGAGACACTTATGACAGCGCTACAGGGAGACAGGACGGACAGCTGATCGTCCTCGCAGTGGCAGACCATGTGTAACAACAGCTGCACAGGATCGGTACATCCAAACATCACACTTGCGGGACAGGTACAGGATAGCAACAACTGCCCAGTTACACCAGGAACACACAATCCCTCCATCAGTAATCAGACTGGCTGATAGAGGCTGGACTGAGGGCTTGTAGGCCTGTTGTAAGGCAGGTCCTAACCAGACATCACCGGCGACGTCACCTATGGGCACAAACCCACCGTCGCTGGACCAGACAGGACTGGCAAAAAGTGCTCTTCACTGACGAGTTGCGGTTTTGTCTCACCTGGGGTGATGGTCGGATTCGCGTTTATCGTTGAAGGCATGAGCGTTACACCGAGGCCTGTACTCTGGAGTGGGATCGATTTGGAGGTGGAGGGTCTTTCCACTTGCCTGGACAGTTGACAGTTGACACCCCCCAATCTTAATGCTGTGCGTTACAGGAAAGACATCCTCCCTCATGTGGTGCCCTTCCTGCAGGCTCATCCTGACATGACCCTCCAGCATGACAATGCCACCAGCCATACTACTCGTTCTGTGTGTGATTTCCTGCAAGACAGGAATGTCAGTGTTCTGCCATGGCCAGCGAAGAGCCTGGATCTCAATCCCATTGAGCACGTCTGGGACCTGTTGGATCGGAGTGCGAGGGCTAGGGCCATTCCCCCCAGAAATGTCCGGGAACTTGCAGGTGCCTTGGTGGAAGAGTGGGGCAACATCTCACAGCAAGAACAAATCTGGTGTAGTCCATGAGGAAGAGATGCACTGCAGTACTTAATGCAGCTGGTGGCCACATCAGATACTGACTGTTACTTTTGATTTTGACCCCCCTTTGTTAAGGGAGACATTATTCAATTTCTGTTTGTCACATGTCTGTGGAACTTGTTCAGTTTAAGTCTCAGTTGTTGAATCTTGTTATCTTCATACAAATATTTACACATGTTAAGTTTCCTGAAAATAAACGCAGTTGACAGTGAGAGGACGTTTTTTTTTGCTGAGTTTATTATTTAGAGGTTCTACTGACAAACAGGTCATAGTCACATTATTTTAAAAAGGAGGATCAAGTTCTAAGATCAGGTCATCCCATAATAGCCTGCGTTTGACACCTGTGCTGTTTTAAAATTCAAATAGGGTTATTTACACATAGTGTTTAATTATAAAATAAGACTGTGAAACTATTTGAGATACAACACAACACACTGTACAAACTCTTAATTGTCAGTTTTACTGTTTTGCAATAAAATATTTGAACGTGAGAGTGAGCTTTCAGTAATAGACAGCAGAGGGCACTGTTGGCGTGCAAACAAGCTACAAATGTATGACATTCATTGGAAATTATTACTGTAAACAATGTAACCACATAGCTAATGTAGCTAACAGAACATTTTTTTTATTAACTGTTGCTAGCTAGATGATATCATCACACATTGGATCGAGCTAGCTAGCAAGCTACATACCGTTTGCTGTGAGTACTGTACTTGGCTCCACGCATACAGTAGATGCGGGTTCATCGTCTGCTACTAGCTATAATACTAACGTTACTGCTGGAAGTCCAGTGTCCTGGCTCTTGATTTTTTCAGAACGAATCTGAACTGAGACGAGCGGCTGGATGCAGATTACTGTTAGTTGGCTAACTAGCTAGTTAATAATCCCTTGATATATTAGTGACAGGAATTGCTTAATTGTAGTCTAAATGAATTGACCGCTGATATTTGTTAGCATAATTTCAGTGTTTGCTGGTAGCTCCTAGAGACAGTTAGCCAACGGAAGCTAGCTAGCTGGCTAGCTGGAGGAGCCAGAGACAGTGAGGACATGCTAGTTAGCTTCACCTAGCTGGCTAACGTTGGCTAAGTTTGCGCTCCTTGATTCAGCGTTGATTTATAACTTTAGCTGCATTTAATCAAATGTAAGCTAGCTAACTATTTAACACTACTGTTTTAACTAGCTAGATAGTTATGTGTCTGTATAGCAAATAATTCGTAATATTTCAAGTTAGCTAGCTAGTTATCCATTTTGTTTAGCACAAAAGCTACCTAGCTAGCTATCTCATTTACTAAGCTAGCCAGCTAGCATGGCTAAACCAATAACACTAGCTAGCAACTTTCACAACATGTGAAGTAACTAGCTCGGTAACTAACGTTAGCTAAGTAAATTCTGTATCAATGCTTCAATAAAAATGGGGCTTTATTGCTGTGTAACGTTAGTGTGTAATTCTCAGTTCAGTAGTCCATCTAAATACTATTGTTATTAACTAGCTACTCATTGTTACACTGACTGTAATTACACTGTGTTGCTTAGTTTGTGTTACAATGAGGTCTATTGTTTGGAGTACTTGTTATAATAATTATGTATCCCTTTGGATTTTAGGTCTACAGGAAAGCAAAGAATTACTGAAGAATGAAGTACAATCATTTCAGCAATCCTCTTCTTCATCCTCAGTCCTCTTGTCCACAACCAATCATATTTGTAGTTTGATCTGGAACACAAGTGACCTAAAACCTCAGGACAGTTCCTGACTGGACTCTGTTATCTCTGCATTCTTGACTTCCCCGTGATTTCATCTCCACAGCATATTTTTGGGATTAACATTACACACTTTCTGGGATATACGAAAGTGTGTAATATATCTGGGATATAGGCCTACACTACACTTGAGATCTTCTCTGTGAGCAGACTAGGCCTATATATTTTTCCTTGTCTCGTGATATTGTGGTGTTATACCTTTGGTGAGACACTATGGAGTGGAATATGGAATACTGTATGGAGCAGGTTATGCAGAAGGACCTGGGTAGGAGACTACAGGTGGGCCAGGACATCATAGACTCCATCCTGGACAAGGACAAGTCCCAGGACCTGGAGCAGGACCAGACCATGCTGGACAGAATGGTGGATGGTATCGCTACCAACTGGGTCAACTCCAGCAATTTCAAGGTATGGGATACCATGGGATGGCACTGTCACAGGCAGCCAAAAACTTGCCGCTATAACCATAAGGTGAAAGTGACTGGTGTAACACAAGTGTAGGAAAGAATCTGTCATTCACTGGGACATAATTCAGCAAGGGTGTGTGATATGTCACCAGGGGGGAGAATATAACCTACAGGCCCAGTGGCTTCAAACTTCACACAAAGGCTTGTTGTGCACAATATTAGGTGAATTGCTTTATAGGCCTACTTCATGTCTAGGTCTACTTCATGTCAGTGATGAGCTGACCAGTGG
Organism: Salvelinus fontinalis; assembly: GCF_029448725.1. NCBI lineage: Eukaryota > Metazoa > Chordata > Actinopteri > Salmoniformes > Salmonidae > Salvelinus > Salvelinus fontinalis. The sequence goes on along the minus strand of NC_074671.1, from coordinate 49,507,040 downwards.
GTTAGTTCCTGATGAACGTTGATGGCCGCTCAGTACTATGGGGCTTTTAATAGCTGGTTGTCATAAAGAACAGTGCAGAATGAGGTGGATGGACTCTAAACCACTTGGTGTCTGTGATCCCTGTGTATCCTAGTACTCTGCTAATTTGAAGGTCTTCTTGACCCCCAGATCCCACCAGAGTAGATCTCACCTTGTCAGTCCTAGATAAGATGTGATTGGGTTACATCAGATGTAGCCTAAGCCTAGCTAGCCTACATGTCCAGCAAACCAAAACATTACATCACCCACCCATTCTTTCACTGTTAGGTCTTCAGCCTCAGCACAGGCACAAACACAAGATGAAGGCTGAGCGGTAAGGAATTTATTCTTCACCAAGGGGACGGTTAATCTGTTTGGTGACCTGGAATCCTTTGTGTTTGATCTGTATCCACTAGAGACGGTATCCCCCTAGGGACATTTGTCCTGTAAACTCTAGCTAACTACACAATCACTGCACTGCTGAAAGGCTATAGTATAATATGGGACCCTAATGTTATCAGCAGAGCAGACAGTTCGGCCCAGCTATTCAAACTCCACAAATGTCCAGCCAGACTGTCAGGGGTCAGAGTCTCGAACTGCTTCTTCCATGTAAACATTGAGGTGGCGGAGCGGGACACTATCAACAGTAACCCAACTTGTTTTTGTCAAGCTCTGATGTTGAGCAATCTATCGACTGAGCTCAAGCAAGGGGTTCGCTGCTTTGATTTGTCTGTGCTTTCAGGCTGGAGCTGACCTCTGAACTCTGTGTGTGATGAAGGGAGAAGCCATGTCAACAACTCTGCTGCCACACACGCGCACTCACACGCATAGAAAACAGCTTACCTCTCTCGTAGCGAATCAGAACGCTGCACCCTGTGCTGCTCTAGAAACGGTGTCCCATCCAATCAGAGTGATTACTTCGAGAGAACAGTACAGTAATGGGGACATGGACTCCCACGGCGATAGTGGTGAGCTTATTTTACAAACTATCATTAGGCTACCCCAGATGAGACCCAATTTGTCTGGTGTCTATCTACCTGGGCTGGCCCCCACAAGTAGAGGGGAGGAGAATGCCACATATGAATGGCTAAGAATCAATGAATGGGCTAAACCCCTACGTGAAGAATGATCAGGGTTTAGTTGATTTTTCTCTTTTTGCTTACTTCTGTCATTGCCCTACTAGTAAAGACCAGTTAGTTTTTACTATCAGCGCCGGAAGTGCTGTGTTTTTGTTTCAGCATCAGATGGGAGTAGGTTGAAAGCTGTTGATGAAGAAGGAAAGGAAGGCAGGCCTAGTCAAACACTGCAGGACTTTCAGAGGGAGGGGGCACTGCAGCAGGCTCACAGCTCTACACAGCTGTTGACGGACAACCTGTTCTGAAATGGTGTGTTTTTGTCTTCTGTCACTTCTGAATAGTTTTCAGCACCTTTTTAAAAAAATGTTTAAAATACAGCTATTTACAACAGGCAATAATGTTGTGCAATGTGAACTTATCCACTAGGGGACATTAGACAGCAGGAAACTGTTGCAAAAGGGTTATCTTTCTACAAATATAAAACCCTGAGGTTCCAAAAATTGCACCATAGCCCAAGCAAGAAGCTCAGGTGATGCGAAGGTGTTGATAATGGCGTTAGCAGGGATACTCTCACTACACGTTCATTGAGTGTCCCATACCACCCCAAGACAAGGAAGGATACCTTTCTAAGTGCCAGCCAAGACCTAATCAAATCTCAAAGTGGTTTCTGACATGGTTAATATTTTATTTTCTACTGTAGTTCTACAGCAGCATCAGTAGGTTGTTACAATATATATTATTTGTGTTTGAGGGCTTCCTTTGCTTTTAAACATTTAATAAAGGGAACAAAAGCAAGATCTTTCACATTACCCACAATCCTTTGCAGCAGATCTTGTATTTCAAAGGATTCTTTTTTATGTTATGCATTCTTTCTCAAAATGTCTAACATTTATGCTTTTGTTGAATAGCCCATGTTATTTAGATAAAAATGTTAGTATTTACATTTTTTATTTTGATCTTCATTCTTAGGTGGCTTTGTTGGGAATGGACATACTCTCAGCTTTAGTAACAAGATTACAGGAACGGTTTAGGACACAGATTGGAACTGGTAAGCTATCCCTGGCAATTGTATGCATTACAACAAATTTTTATGATTCATGGTTTTCTTGAGTCAAAATCAAATAACATTTTATTGGTCACATACACATGGTTAGCAGATGTTAATGCAAGTGTAGCGAAATGCTTGTGTCCTTGTCACCTTGAGTTGTTGTCACATAATTCATGTCTTTGTCCTTGCCTTCTTCCTCCCGTTAGTTTTGCCGAGTTTGATAGATCGACTAGGCGACTCAAAGGACCAAGTCAGAGACCAGGACCAAGCTCTTCTACTAAAGATCATGGACCAAGCTGCTAACCCACAGGTCATGTCAGCACGCACTGTAGACTCACCTACGCGTTAGTATAGAAAATAAACATTTAATTCTCTAAAAAACGGACTACAATAAATGTTTTTATTTGTATTTATTTGCAGTATGTATGGGACCGAATGTTAGGAGGATTCAAACACAAGAACAACAGGACCAGGGAGAGTGTCTGCATTTGCCTTATCGCCACGTTAAATGTGTAAGTTCATAATAGCCAGGAATGGTTTAAACTTACTATTTCATCTGTTTTGTCTTACACATTCTTTGTGTGCTTTATAAAAATTAAAAAAATTCTTCTCCTTACAGATATGGAGCTCAAGGCTTGACCCTCAGCAAAATTGTCCCCCACATATGTAATCTTTTAGGAGACCCTACAAGCCAGGTATAGTTACATTATTTTAGACTATTAAATTACACTGAACAAAAATATAAACAGAACGATTTTAAGGATTTTACTGAGTTACAGTTCATATAAGGAAATCAGTCAATTGAAATAAACGAATTAGGCCCTCATCTATTGATTTCACATGACTGGGCAGGGGTTCAGCCATGGGTGAGCCTGGGAGGCAGTAGGCTCACCCACTTGGGAGCCAGGCCCAGCCAATCAGAATGAGTTTTTCCCCACAAAAGGACTTTATTACTGAGAGAAATACTCCTCAGACGATCCCGCAGGTGAAGAAGCCGGATATGGAGTTCCTGGGCTGGTGTGGTTACACGTGGTCTGCGGTTGTGAGGCCGGTTGGACGTACTGCCAAATTCTCTAAAATAATGTTTGAGGTGGCTGATGGTAGAGAAATTAACATTTTAATTCTCTGGCAACAGCTCTGGTGGACATTCCTGCAGTCAGCATGCCAATTGCACACCTCCCTAAAAACTTGAAGCATCTGTTGCATTGTGTTGTGTGATAAAAGTGCACATTTTAGCGTGTCTTTTTAGTAACAGGGATGTAAATCAATTTGTGCACACAATTTGAGAGAAATATGCTTTTTGTGCATTTGGAAAAATTCTGCGATATTTTATTTCAGCTCATGAAACATGGGACCAACACTGTACATGTTGCGTTTATATTTTTGTTTTGTATACATTGTGGTGTTAAACTGGATTTTAGCTTTGACAACAGCATTATTGGTGTTTTAGAACTCTCTGGTGGTTGACCAACAGTGTTACAGATTCCATGTGAACTTATCAGACTTCAGTATTCTCCTGATATCTCTTGTCTGTTTATTCCTTGCAATTAGCCTGTTTTGTAGACTTTTTCAAAAGGCTTTGCTCTATCTCCGGTCATCACGCACTTCAACAGCATTTCCCACTTCCTGTCGGGAACAGGAAGCTGTGTCCATCGACCTCTCTTCCTGTACTGATATAGTGCCAGCCATCTTTTATCATTGTCCGTTTCATATGCGCAACTATATTGACTATTACAGTCAACAAGAGAGGATTTCTGTCTTTTTTACATCTCATTTTATGTTCAATACAGACAAATGATTATGTTCGCAGAGTCAAGCTGTTAGTGGGCAGACAGATGAGTGAAGCCGTGTGAAATGTCTCCTGTTTTATTTCCTGACACACAGGTGCGAGACGGGGCCATGAACTGTCTTGTTGAAATCTACAGACACGTCGGGGAGAGGGTGCGGATGGACCTGGGGAAAAAGGGACTACCACAGTCACGGTACCATCATCCTCTGTTGTGTTTCTGATACCAAGGCTTTCTGTTGGGAGTGCAATCCCCATGACCCAGTTCTCTGGTATCACTAGGGAGCCTGACTGTCTGCTTTTAGGCTTGCGCCTCGTCATAAATGTATGAGGATGCCTTTAAAACAATATACTGTCTTTTGTCTTTCCAGGTTGAATGTCATTTTCAGTAAATTTGATGAAGTTCAAAGAACGGGGAACATGATCCTGTCCCCTGTCTCAGGTAAGCACAGTACTTCCTTTGCTCCCACTGTTGTACTTTCTCTCTGTCCAACAACACATGGAAACATTCATCCCTTTCCATTGAGCTTTGTTATATTGAAACGTCTGGTGTAGTGCAAGCAATGCACCGGGATTATGACTATGCTTATGGAGTTGATGGGGATCTCCTATCCAATCTGGGCCCATATCAATAAAGCATCTCAGAGTATGATTGCTGATCTAGGATCAGTTTTGGCTTTTAGATCACAGTGCATCAAATTATACACAGCTGCTATCTTCATTTGATCACTGCTGTTGCAGAGAACTGTCCTGCCCAGCATGAAATGCAACTTGTCGTGTATTTGAGGTTTAAAAAGGCTTCTAAAGTTGGTCATCAACCCCTACAAACATGTCTATTAATGATAATGCACATAGTCATTCACATTTCCTGTTGCTGCGGGATTATTTTCCTGCTGTGAGAAACTGGTCAAATTAAGATGAGATGTATGTACAGGTGGGGACCTGATCCTAGATCAGCACTCCTACTCTGAGACGCTTTGTGGATACAGAACCTGGGCTCAGATCACTCAGAGCTGGACAGAAAACCAACAACAGAGAAACCAGTTCCGTGTGCAGGCTCTTTCAGAAGAGAACAGTTAGTATGCATTGAGCCGTCTCTCTGCAGAAATGCAGTGTTGCAGGCAGGGGGTCAGATTCTCCTTTCAGCTGCTCTCTATTGGACATGTTCTTGGTATTCTGCGCACAGGGTAGGGCCTTGCCCTGAAGCAGCAGTATTGTGGCAGGACCGACTGATATCGGAGCTGTGTCTCTTTGTTGCTTCGGCCGTATCATTTTCGTCTCCTCAGGCCTGTTAAGTCTGGGACATAAAGGGTCTAATTGCTGTCGTCACGAGGCTTCACTTTCATCACCAGAGTTCACCCTGTAGAGATTAGACTAGAGCTTCTGTAATCTCTGCTTTCATTTAGCAGGCTGAACGACTTCATATCAAACCTGAGCAAATTGGCCAAAGCAAGGTATCATGCTGGTTCTTTTATGGTAATGCCTCATTGACGTCATCGACCGACATCTCATTGGCGTTTTCTAGTCACCTAGTGGGCCAAAGAAAGGGGAAAACCCTTTGCTGTCAACACAGTCCCCCCCCCCCCCCCCCCCCCCTGTGCGGCTCGAAGGTTAACCAGGCATAAAGGCAATGCCTTGGCCTTGCCTCTTTACCACACCAGATACTTCAAAGGGCTGCCTCTCCTGTGCAGCTGACAGCTCATGAATGTCAACTGTCCAGGCAAGTGGAAAGAACCTCTCTCTCTGCCCAGGAATCCTGTGTCCTATTCATTTGGTACCAACCCGATTGAAAACGGGGAGGTATTACATCTGAATTTGTCCAATGAGAAACACTCATTTTCATTTATTTTTTTTATGGCGTGCACTAATTAATACTGGATTTGAATCTGGGCTGGCGAAGGGACAGGGAGAGACCGAGCCTAGGAAGAGGTAGCAACACAAGGGACTCTGCTGAAGGCTCTTATTTTGGAGAAGAGAGTGGTATCGTTTTGTCGTCCGTGCGGTCACAAGACCTAGCTCAAGGGGAGGGGAAGGAGTAGCCTGGAGTACGGTAGGTAGACACAATAGAGCAGAGACAGACGGCAGTGTTTGTCCTTGTTGCTCACTGTTACTTAGCTCTGTTTTGTGTGTGGAATCAACAGCCCTGCTATGACCACAGGAGAAGGTATGGATCTCTTTTCTCTCTACAAAGGCCTTTTATAGCTACTGCGTGGGTAGATTAGCTGTAGTCGTGTTTGCCTTGGGATTATTAGCCTATGTTATGTTATGACTATGCATATGGTGTTTACCGGTGGCCTCCGTAGGTAAATGAAAGGAAGCGATGTTGGTGAGAACCGCAGGAGATTTCATACAGGATGTTTCTCTTTCTTTCATTTCTTCTAAAGGAAATGGTTTGGGCTATTTATGTTACTGTGTTTGACATTGTTGAAACATTATCCTAAGATGATGTTAGATACAAGGAAAATTAGGCCTGGTTCATTTAGCTCATAATCCATCCCCCTTGGACACGTGTCTTGGTCAGAAGAAAGAGAGGAGGACTGAATGTTACTTCTGTCTCCTTCCTCATCACTTCCTTGTTGCCAGTAGCCAGTCAATTAAGGTGCCCACTGTGCTCTGTGAATAGCCCTCCGCCCAGTGCACTTGTGACACACAAATTATGAATTGGGGGCACTGAATGACTGGCAGAGGTGCCTTCTGTCTGTAGGGTAGAGTTACAGCTAGCTAGTGCTTTCATAGTATTTTGTATTTTTTGTATTTTATTAGGCTCCCCAATTAGCTACAGGCAAATCTGCAGCTACTCTTCCTTGGGACCACACAAAACGTAAAACATGACATATTACATAACATTAATAGACAATTACACTGAACTACAGAACTACATGAAACAACATATTACATAACATTAATAGACGGGTACAGAACTAAATCAATTCAAATACATTAAAACATTACAATACATAACATTAATAAACATGAAGTACATACATTTATATTAAGAATACACTTTCATATTGTTAGGCCTTAGCAATGCATGCAATAATAAGGGCTACACTACATTCATTAATTTTGTTACAGTTTCTTACTGTTACAATTGCAGGTCCTGATCCTCATCTCTCAGAACCAGTTGTTCTGCAAACACTAGCGACAATCTCACAACATTAGGAACCACCCCTGTCCTTGGTTCTCCCATTTTGAAGTCAATGCTATTCATAATAGTAACGTGATTCATAGATTCTACTGAATGCAATTGCAATGGAAACGCTACAATTCCTCCAGCTAAGGCTTCAACCCCAGTTTTTACCTCAGCAACTGTGCCGTTCAGCTCTTAAATGAGCTACAGATGGCGTTTCCTCCCCGTTAAAGTCTTCAATTGAATCCTTCGCCTCAGCAACCGCGTTGGAGTGTTCTCCAGCTAAATTGTCAATTGAATCCTTGAAATTAGCTACATTTGTGGACTTTTTAAGAGCTCCATCCCTTCACTCTGTTCAATAAATTGAACAGAGTTGTCATTGCCATCAGACGGGCTTCATCTACCTCATTCGCCTTGTCTAGTGCATCGAAATGAACTAAACCAAACATTTGCCCTGTTCGTCTACCGCCCGTAAAGGCTTAGCTAAGGTTTAGTGCGTGGCCTTTGGACTTATTCGTCAAATTAACAAAGTCCCCTGATTTTGGGAGTTTCCTCCGGTTCTTTTATGGAGTTTCCTCCTGTTCTCATGAACTTGTTTTGCATGTCCATTTTCATTTCGGCGCCACACTCACACCCAGTAGCATCCACCAGCCACACCCAAAATAATAATACACTTTCATAAAACTTTGCTCCACTGCCTAACATCAGTAAGCTGACCAGACTATCATGTCGTTTGGAGCAGTACATTCTTACTCTACCGAGGCCTTGCTTCCAAATGCTTTCTCTGAGCATGCACTCTTATCTTGACACTAAGGGCACATCCTAGCTTTAACTTTAATCCAAACACCAAAAGTGCTTGCGAGGGAGATGCTACAGCTATTTAGGTCAGAGGTGCTGTGGACTGCTGTTTTATTTGTTTTAAAAAAGCGACTTTTTCTGCGTGCTTCAGTGATTTGAGATGGCATGGAGTTCCATGCTACAGTCTCATGGCTCCTATATATTAGGGTGCATTGCCTTGAATTCGTTTTGGGCTTTAGGGACTACGAAGATACTTTTAGTCGCTTGCCTTGTGGAGTATGAATGTCTGTCAGCTGTGTGTTAGTTGATTGGTTAGACAGTTTGGAGTTGCAAAAACGTTAAGTGATGCAGAAAATGTTCTTCTCTACTTTGAGCCAGGAACGGTCAACATGCTGTTGACATTAGCGCTCGTGGAACATTGCGGGACAAGACGTGTTGCTTTGTTCTGGGGCCAGCTGTAGCTTTATCATGTCTTTCTTTGCAGCACCTGCCCATATTACCGGGCAGAAGTCAAGTTACCATCGAATCGAGCCTGTAGGACTTGTTTGATCATTTGTTGTAACCTAGTCCTGACAGTTTACAGTCTAAGGTGACACCAAGAAGTTAGATTTCCTCAACTTGTTCTATAGCCACATTTTTCATAACCAGACCCAGCTTAGGTCTACAGCAGGGGTCTGACAGGATGATCTCCAGGCCACCGATGAGTAGCTTGCCAAGCAATTCTGAAAGTACATGTAATTTTCATGTGTTCCACTGCAACCTGTCATTTAACAAATCTCGCAAGTATCAGACAGCGCAAGCTCCCAGCTACTATCTAATCAACGCAACATTGACATTTATCCCACCCCTGGTTAGCCGCTATTGGCTTAAAAATGGAAACTTAACACAATATCGGCCAATTAAGGTCCAGCAATATTGCCCATCTGTCTGTGTGGTGCATTTGTCTGTCACTCCGTGTGTAGCCAGTTGGTGTGATGACCGTCTTGTGGGTTGACAGAGATGGTTTCCCCCAAAACCATCTCAATGAAATGTTATATGCAAAGTAGGCTTACCTGCCAGAAGTATATCACGAGGAAGTATATCATTTGTATCTATTATTTGTTATTTTCAAACTTTTACATGAAATGAAAAGCAGCAGTGCAGAACCGTCACATGTCACTCGCTAGATGTGCAATTAAAGGGGAAATATTTGTTTGTTTTCCTCCCGACCTAAATTTTTTTGCCTTCTGATGTGATTAAACCAATGACATTGACTCAGAACATCCAATTCCATTGTTTCTCTATGAACACTTGTATTTTTGAGAGTGAAAAAAATAATAATTCTAAAACCAGGAAGAACACAAATGAAAATCCCATTTTATAGAGCCCCCCTTTAGAGTGGTTTATTAACCATTATTTTACCAGGTATATTGCCAGAAAACAGTCCGCTACTTTCTCTTGTAGAGTAAGGTACGGGGAAGAGTTGCAGGGGAGAGGAAAACGTTTTTGTAGCTCGTGACGTTTCATATTTTTCAAGTGGCTCTCATGTTAGAAAAGGTGTGGAGACCCTTGATCTAGAGCTTAAGGAATGATTTGTACTGAAATACTATGCTCTTAGATATATTCAGAACTAGTTTATTGTTGGCCACCCATTCTGAAACTAACTTCAACTCTTTGTTAAGTGTTGCAGTGATTTCACTAGCTTGTTTAAGGCTAGTGGTAAATCATTAGTAAAAATAGAAAACAGTAACAGGCCAAGACAGCTCCCTTGCGGAATTCCACAGTTTACATGTATTAGATTAGAGAGGCTTCCGTTCAAAAAACCCTCTGTGTTCTATTAGATTGCCATATCCTTGATCAAAAGCAGAGAGTGTAAAGCCATAACACATACGTTTTAACCGCTAACAGATTATGGTCAATAATGAAATTGGTTTGCTGTTAGAACCAGGAAAGAGTGGTTTACCATTCTTGGGAAGAAGAATGACTTTAGCTTCCCTCCGGGTCTGAGGGAAAAAATGTTTCTCCAAGCTCAGATTGAAGATATGAGAAATAGGAGCTGCAACATATTCCCGCAATCATCCTCAGTAGTTTTCCATCTAAATTGTCAATACCAGGTGGTTTCTCGTTATTAATGGCCAGCAACAATTTGTTCACCTCTTCCACTATAAATTTATAATAAAAAAAAATAAAAATAAATTTGAATTTACATTCTTTTTCTTTCATAATAATGGAGATCTAACCAGAGTGAAGAGAGTGCCCGTATGTATGGGATTGGTTATGTGCACATGTAGGCCTATTCAACATTCATTCATTCAGGCCACACCGGATGGATTGTTTTGATGCTGGCTTCGTTTCACTTCTATTTGTCTCGATGATTGTGAGAACTGACTACTGAAATGTATGGATTTTCTTGCAGAAATTGCGTTCATGTTTGAAACGAATGGGGCTGTTGAATTGTGCTGCTCTTGTGTTGTCCGGTACTTGAGTAGCTCGTTCCCCGGTGAGAAAGTTTCTCTGTGAGAGAATGGCTGGTTTGTGTTCAAGGTATCGGATGGTGAAGAGGAAGAGCTAGCTGTGTGTTGTTAGTCGGTGTCCTCAGGTACTGTGGAGAATAATGGAGCTTTTTCCTCAGAGGTACTGTAATTTGAATTCCACAGTATCACTTTCAGGTTGAAGCTTTTGTTGCTCTCTTCTCAGACAACAACTGGTGCGTTTATCAGGGGGCACTGCCATCTAGTGGAGGAATTAGGGAACGTCTGGTTTGCGTGACATTCCTGCATTATACAGCAGGTCTCATGTGCTTTTGATTCATTGCTGATTTTGTTGTATTCTTTTAGGATGCACTCATGCATATTGACCTGGAATCATAGGTTATGTGTCTAAAATTGTTGTCTATGTTCTTCGTAGCTTTAACGAGACAGGGTGTTTTGCATTCAGACCAGTTGTACTGCCCTTGCTCACACAGAGTCCAGGGTTTATCTGCATAGAAAAGTATTGGGCGTATTTCTTTGGATTTAAAAACATTTTCAGTGTAAACTTAAAGGAATAAAAACTAACAATCACCAAAATAAAAGTTAGACAGTCAAGGAAAATATAAAATTTTCAAAAAGATGCATTCAGGAGTATTTTTTTGTCATGGCATGTGCCCCCATTGATTTTGTTATAACGTTTGAGTCACTCAGATAGCATAAGCCATGGCAAAAAAATGTCAATTTGCTTTTATACAGCTTCTGAAGCTGTTGGACTGTGACCGAACCATTGGCCACTCCCATGGCCACACCCACCAACTAAGGCCCTTTTTTTTTATCCAGAAAAAAACGCAGTCTTTATTTACAATGCAAATCCTGAACCTAAACTATACTCTAGCATTTGCATTCAGCCCATCCTTCAGCCATGAATTTCCCTCCATTTTGCTCAGCTGTCTGCTGACAAATTGCACATCTGTTAAGGAAAAGGATCTTGAAGGACAGAGAATAGCCATCTGTAGATGGAGTGTGATATTCCCTCATGTCTCTCTCATCACTCTCCAGTGATGGCGCTAGGCTCACTGACCTGTTAAGATTGAATTCATGGCTCATCAGTTTCTGTCTGGCTCCTCCCACTCCCAGGCTGGGTGTCATATCATGGTGATAGAGAGGGTGTGTCCTTGCCTCCTCTCCCCCTCCCCGTGGGAGGTGGAGCTGCCCATCTGCTTTCTCTGTCATCACTGCTCTACGGGCTGGCTCACTGCTCAGTAGGGGGGGACACCTAGAATCACAGCACAGCAAGCGCTTGTGTGTTAGTGGGAGAGAGTGTGAACTGTGCAGCAGGAGGGCAGCCAAAACCTGAGCCACGGGTGCTCACGCACCAGAGAGGTGAGAGTGTAGCTGTCACTGCTAGCTGCCTGCAGCGAGGGAGCTAGCTGGGAAACCTGTGGAGACGGGAGACTATGAGGAGGGGGTCTGGACTGGACTGTCTGTCGACATGCTGAGGAAACTCGTCTGCAGGAAGATCTGTGCCTGTAAGCTCTGCTTCTCTTTCTTCTTGACACGTGGTGGGGGGTGGAGATAGAGGAGAGACCCATTGTATTAATATTAATGAGCGCCGTGGAGGAATGTGGGTCAGGTCAAGAGTGCGGGAGGGAGTCACCTGTCACTAAGATGAAGATTGAGAGATTGGGGACAGACAGTTGAAGAGTGACAGACAGGAGAGGACAGCTGGGTACAGAGTACGCACAATGAAGTCTGATGGCTCAGACATTCTGAAGGCTATCAGTAACAATGTCTGGATTGTATGAGCTACCCTTATCACACCTGGTATTGATGACAGCGGTATGCTCAGAGCGGGGTTTTATACGAGGCTGGTTTATTAGACGTTCTCCTCGTTGTGATATGGATAGTGTACCTCATTTTAATATTGCAATGGGGAGAGGAACAATGTGAGGTAGACGACATTTAACTGACGGGATGCGTTGGTGTGCGTTGTGTGGACCTCTGAATAATGCACGGGGTTGTGTTTCATCGATCGCTGCTCTGGCAGATAACTCTGCTCCCTCCGGGCCGACTGACCGGGACCGACATGTTCAGTTCACCACCGTTGGTGGGGGGGGGGGGGGGGGGGGGGGGGTTAGTGGTCACTTCACTTCCACAGCAAGAGGGCGCAACCACCGCTTACCAGAATCAGACCTAGACAATTGTCTACAGAATGTACTCTGATGACCCCTCCCCCCAATGTGTGTGTTTGTGTAAAGGTCATGCCAAAAGGTCATGCAGGCTGCCGCTGAAATGCGTTATTGTTGTAGGAGGGGGTGGGATGGAGCACATGGCGCTGATAATAAACATTCTTTGTTTGTTTCGTACAGTCAGCATTCAAATTGTGCCAGAGTGGAAATAACTTGAATTCTCTATTTTGCCTTCCCTCCCAGATAAGAACTTTGAAGATGATGATTCGGTGGACGGGGGGCGGTCCTCCTCTTCTAAGGGCCCGTCGTCAGGGAAGAAGACAGTGAGCATGGGGTCGTTCCGTAGGCCCAGCTCTGCTTCCAGCACCAAATCGACAGGTGAGACGCCCCTTCCCGTTCGCACCAGCAGAGAGTGTGTTAGTGATGGAACGACGAGCCATGTGTATTTTTAACACTGTCAAATTGTGATTTGTTCTTTCTCCGACCGCAGTATTCCGTTCATTTGCTTCCTCAAGAATCCTTGTGTGTTTCTGTGTGCGTCTGTCTGTGTGCGTGCATTTCTTATGCCTTTTAGACATCATGATGACCGGATTATCTAGAAAAGCCTTTATTTGGCAATGGTTAATAACAGGGCTCAGCAGTTTACTCACATATTCACATGGCATTTTAATTTAGGAGCACCGGTGCACCTAGAAAAATGAACAAATCTAGCTTTAATATCTCAAGTACTTTTCATTGTGCTCCTACATTTTTCATCTTAGGCGCGCACGTGCTCCTTGTAAAAAAGGTCAGCGCAGAGCCCTGAACAATGACCTCTGTCCAGGATTTGTATGGAAGATAAGTCACTGTGGAGCTGTCTAGTGTCTGTAACAGGGATAGTGTCTCTATAACCCAGTCACTGTGGAGCTGTCTAGTGTCTATAACAGAGATAGTGTCTCTATAACCCAGTCACTGTGGAGCTGTCTAGTGTCTATAACAGAGATAGTGTCTCTATAACCCAGTCACTGTGGAGCTGTCTAGTGTCTATAACAGAGATAGTGTCTCTATAACCCAGTCACTGTGGAGCTGTCTAGTGTCTATAACAGAGATAGTGTCTCTATAACCCAGTCACTGTGGAGCTGTCTAGTGCCTATAACAGAGATAGTGTCTCTATAACCCAGTCACTGTGGAGCTGTCTAGTGCCTATAACAGAGATAGTGTCTCTATAACCCAGTCACTGTGGAGCTGTCTCATGTCTATCTGTACCCTTGGGGCAGTGCAGATGGTGAGGATTATGTGATGATGTAATGGAACCAGAACACAGAGAGAAACGGAATACAGATTGATAGAAACATGGGATAATGAGAATTGAGCGAGATATGCCCCACGTGAACCCCATCAGGCTGCAGCCAATCCAAGATTCATATTTGTGTGAATAATAGCCCACTAGAATAGCTGGTAAAGTTATCAATTCGACCTTGTGCTCCTCTGCTTATATCAGGGAGAGATGGTCCTAGTGCGGCTGCTGCAGGGGCTGTGGATGAGGAGGACTTTATCCGTGCCTTCGAGGAAGTTCCCGCCATGCAAGTACGTGTTCGCTCTCATAACAAAATCAAAACTCATTCCGCGCTATCCTCGCTTGGGCACGTGAAACAGGCCCTATGTTACAAGTTGTATATTAAACCCATTAGGAATGTGCTTCCTCTTAAGTGGTTCTTCTTCTTCTCCTCCTCTCAGCTTTGCTCTAACAGGGAAATGGAGGATGCCATGACCAAGATCAGAGAGGTGCTGGCCGACGACAAACGAGACTGGGAGCACAGAGTCACTGCGGTAACCTCCTGATGACTTCATCACACTGGCTACCTTCCAATATCCACACTGGCGTACCACTTGACGCAATGTATTGGCCATGCATTCTGAGTGTGGATTTTGGATTGTAGCCACTGACCATTAAGTGTCTTTTTCTAGTAAGCGGCGAAGTCTATCATTTGATTGGAAGTGTGACGTTGATCGATGGTCTTCTTCTTCTCTAGTTGAAGAAGATGCGTTCTCTGCTCCTGGCGGGAGCGGTGGACTTTGACGGTTTCTCCCAGCAGCTGCGTCTCACGGAGGCAGCCTTCAAGATGTCCTCTAAAGACCTGCGCTCTCAGGTGGTCAGAGAGGCCTGTATCACTCTGGGGTAAGGAGACCTCTGGTCCTATTCTCTTACTCACGGTTTCAATTCAAATCGAACGCGCTTTATTTAACGTTACCGAAGTGTCACAAGCCGGCTCATAGCCTGTGACAAATGAGAGGACACGAACAACAGGTATAGGCCAATTCAAAAGTGTTCTTTATTATTAAACAAACTATTAACTTAAACTAAGAAACAGGAATGAGGTGTGGATGTATCATAATGTAAGGTGTATGTAAAGTGCATGGGTGCATGAATATGTGTGTGTGAACATGACTGAGTGAAAACTATGCAAAACTAAAAAGGAACGAACAAATCATGAGCATACCTGGAGGAGCAGAGAGAGAGAGCAAGAGAGATTAGTGACAGCTTTATACCCTGAGCCCAGGTGGCTCCAATCACTTAACGACCCTCCTCTGCCTGCAGGAGGAACCGCCCCCTGCACTGCAGAGGAGGAGCCGTGACAGAAGCCATACTGTTATTACGTTATACAAACTGAAATGACAAAGAATGTTTCCCCCCCCACACTTTATTGTACAGCCCCATCAGTACATAATAAGATAGTATTCATAATAACTTGTCTCCGTGTTCATATGGTCCCTCTATCCCGCAGCCACCTGTCCTACATCCTGGGGAACAAGTTTGATCATTGTGCTGAGTCCATCATGCCCACTCTCCTAACCCTGGTCTCTAACTCGGCCAAGGTCATGGCCACATCCGGGATCACCGTCATACGACTCATCATCAGAGTGAGTGAAGTTATTTACATTTGAAATAAGTAGATTTATAATTATATATATCTTTTTTAGGGGGTAGATCAGCTGTTATATTGCAGATAGATTGTAGCTTCCATCAATGTAATTGTCTGCATCATTTCCAATCCCCATATATTTGTTGGATAAGTGTTACGGTTTTCCTCCTCCTCTTCGTCCGAAGAGGAGGAGCAGTGATTGAACCAAAATGCAGCGGAGTTTGAAGACATGATTTATTAAAGAAAACACACGAATTTGACTAAACTAACAAAACAACAAACGGTGTAGACAGACCTGGACGACGAACTCACATAAACACGAAGAACGCATGAACAGGGAAAATAGCCTACACATAAAAATGACAAATAACAAAACAAACCGAACAGTCCCGTATGGTGCGACAAACACTGACACAGGAGACAACCACCCACAACGAACACTGTGAAACAACCTACCTAAATATGACTCTTAATTAGAGGAACGCCAAACACCTGCCTCTAATTAAGAGCCATACCAGGCAACCCATAAACCAACATAGAAACAGAAAACATAGAATGCCCACCCAAACTCACGTCCTGACCAACTAACACATACAACAAACTAACAGAAATAGGTCAGGAACGTGACAATAAGTATATATATTTTTATATTATACATACATACACATACCCACATATATATATATATATATATATATATATATATATATATATATATATATATATATATATATATATATATATATATACATATACACAGACATATACATACAAATACACCTACATTTATACATACATATCTTTAAAAAATATATTGTCCTTTATTATTTCCCACAAACCCATCACCCCTCCACTAATTGGAGTAAACTAATAAACAATAACACATATGCTTCTACTTCCAGCTTATACATACTATATACATTTTACAGACACAATCTATTTTACAATAGTTATATTTTGTTTGTTTTTAGTCCTGGCCTTCCCTCTAACCTACACCTCTCCCGTCTATTTCTGATGTCCATCCAGTTTGATTTCTATTTGCCATATATTTTTAACTCTGCTATTTTACCAAAGTTCTGAACCTATATACATTTTACATACACAGTTTATTTTACATTTGTTATCTTGTTGTTATTAGTCCCACCAGTTGAATTGAATTTAGTTGAATTGAGCTGGGTAGTTGAGTTGAGCGTCAGTCAGACAAAATGGTCGAGTGGCTAGCCTTTCTTTGTTTGGAACACGAACTCACATTTTTCCTACCCGAGGGCTGCAAATGACATTCCACTGCATTCCGATGTGGGCGTTCATTGTTGGTCGTTGCTTGCGATTGTTCTCCAAAGATGCCTCGTGTGTTCCTCACTCAATCTCAACTAGAACAGCTAGTAACTGAACGAGTGTAAACTGGACCAGTGACACGAGGATGACTATGTTTCTGTCCTCTCTCTGTCATCCAGCATACACACTACCCTCGTCTCATTCCTATCGTGACCAGCAGCTGCCAGTCGAAATCTGTGGCCGTGAGAAGGTAAACAAACAAATTGCCTCAAAGGCTTATCCCTAATCGCACTCTAGCTGAGCGTCTGTTTGTTTTCCCTAACAGTCTTCTTGTTCTATTTCCAGGCGCTGTTTTGAGTTCTTGGACCTCTTGCTGCAGGAGTGGCAGACCAGCTCTCTAGAGAGGTGCGCTTTAATGGCGGCTACTAGACAGGCCTATGAACTCATACTTCGAGTCGTCCCCCCTCCTCAACAACTCAATATTGTATTGCCGTGTTGTACATAGCTACTGTACTGTAAACCTTTTTTCTAGCCGCTGTCCAGTGAGTTTGTGATGAGCCCGTCCAGGTAACATGAAACTACGTTGTTGTCAGTGAGTGGCTCCTCATCTCAGCAGTTTCCATGGCAATGCCAGGCAGGGAGGGATATCTATCCCATAAAAGCACACTGTGCTTCACCATTGTGGTGATACCAAATCTCTGACTGGGATGTCAGGGGAGCTCTCTTGTCGCCTTCTCATTGATTATACTGCGTCCCAAATGGCACCCTATTCCCTGTATAGTGCACTGCTTTCGACTAGGCCCCATGGGCACTACTTTTGACCAGAGCCCTATGGGCCCTGGTCGAAAGCAGTGCACTATATAGGGAATAGGGTGCCATAGGGCTCCGGTCAAAAGCAGTGCGGTATATAGGGAAAAGCGTTGGCATTTGGGACGTAACCGTAGCTTTTTATGCTGTGGTGGTTCTGGTGGAGAGGAGGGTATTGGGATGCTGCATGCAGAGAGAGTGAAGCTTTGTGTTCCTACTCTTCTTGATCCCTCACAGGAGTGTAGCTGTTCTGACAGAGACCATCAAGAAAGGAGTCCATGATGCAGACTCCGAGGCCAGATCAGTGGCCAGGAAGTAAGTCACTCTCACACTATGTCGGACGTGCATGAACCATGTTTCCATTTGAAAATCTAAGTTCGCCAACATCGCATGTCGTCACGGTAACACCTTTTCCTCCACGTTTGATATTTTATCTGCCAACCTGAAACATTGCCCCGTTGACGACAGGCTGTCTCACTGTTTATGGGCCTTTGCCCTCTCTGTGTTGTGCAGGTGCTACTGGACGTTCCACGGCCACTTCAGCCGGGAGGCGGAGCAGCTGTTCCAGGCTCTAGAGTCGTCCTATCAGAAGGCTCTCCAGTCCCACATGAAGAGTTCTGACAGCATCCTGTCCCTCCCTGCCTCAGACCGCTCCTCCTCCTCCTCACAGGAGAGCCTCAAGTGAGACACTCCATCCTTTCTATCCTTCTCCTCCTCTGTCTCCCTGTCTCCTTCTTTCTCTCCTTGTCTCTCTTACTTGGCACTCTCTCTGTCTTCCTCTATCATTTTCTGTCTCTTGCGCTCTCTGTCTCTCGAGTAGTGCTCTGTCTCTCGAGTAGTGCTCTGTCTCAGTTTCTCTCTCCCTCTCTGTCTGTGATATGAGAAGTAGTAGTATTGAAGGAGTATTGATCCTAGTCAGTCAGGTTAATCCCTATCTATCTCTCTGTCTGTCTCCACAGCCGCCCTCAGTCCGCCAAGAGCTCCATGGGAAACACCGTGACCAGGAGTAAGGACTGACATTACATCACAGACATTACTACCACTGACATTACTACCGCATACGTTACTACCACTGACGTTACTACCACTGACGTTACTACCACTGACATTACAACCACTGACATTACTATCACTGACATTACAACCACTGACATTACTACCACTGACGTTACTACCACTGACATTACTACCGCATACGTTACTACCACTGACGTTACTACCACTGACATTACAACCACTGACATTACTAGCACTGACATTACAACCGCATACGTTACTACCACTGACGTTACTACCACTGACATTACAACCACTGACATTACAACCACTGACATTACTATCACTGACTGGAGAAAATATCTCAGATCTCTTCTATCGGTTAAATGATCCACAGCTCTGGATATAATCAGAGACCAGAAGATATATTTTTCCTAAAGATGTCGATCATGATTTTTCAAGCACAGCAACAATGTCCGTGACATCTACTGTATGAAATCTGTCCAGTATCCCAGCACATTGTAAATATAGTATTGGAACTGACCCTGTGTGTAGCGTCTTACTCTCTGGGGTTCTTCTTATTTCTATTTCCTGTGTGTTTTGGTTCTACCCTGTGGTATTTGTAGTACTACATTGAAGTTGATCACGGCATTGTTGGGTTTAGAGTTTGCAAGAAAGGCATTTCACTGTACTTGTGCACGTGACATTACGACTTGAAACGTGAGTTTGGTTTATAGCTGTTAACTTTCCCTCTTTTCTCGCCCTCTCTTTCCTCTCTCTGGCTTATAACCATTGTTCCTCTCTCCTCCCTCCCTCTCTTCCCTTCACTCCTCTCCCCGAAGCGAAAGCGGCTTCCTCCAGAGGTCCCTCCACCCCGGGCTCTCTCCAGCGTTCCCGTAGCGACGTGGACGTGAACGCTGCCGCCACCGCCACCGCTAGTGCCAAGACCAGGATGACTCCCGTGCCCGCCTCGCCCGCCCCCTTCAGCGCTGCCTCCGCTCTGCCACCCGGCTCCTACGCCTCTCTAGGTGAGCCAAAAACATATGTTCTGTCTCTCTGTTTGTGTGTGTGTGTGTTCTAATTAAGCAGTAAGGTCCGAGGGGGTGTGGTATATGGCCAGTATACCACGGCTAAGGGCTGTTCTTAGGCACGAGTGCCCGGAAACAGCCGTTAGCCGCGGTATAGTGATCATATACCACAAAATCATCGGTGCGCCTTATTGCTCTTATAAACTGGTTACCGGCGTAATTAGAGCAGTGGAGAAAAAAAAAAAGTTTTGTCATTCCCATCGTATACGGTCTGATGTACCACAGCGGTCAGCCAATCAGCATTCAGTGCTTCAACCACCCCGTTTTATAATTCTATTTCTGTGAGCCTCATACCTTCACAGACGCTTTGGCTGACTACGAGGGATATAGGACCATAGCATGGAGATTTAACAACAATTTCAATTTAATTTTTCAAAATATGAATCTTAAGGCCTTTCCAAAATCTTGTAAACCCCCCCCCCAGTCTTCCATATAAGGATTATCCTGCTAACTTCTGCTAACCTCTCTCCTCTCTCTCTCTCCTCCTCTCTGTCTGTCTGTCTCTCTCTCTCTCTCTCTCTCTCTCTCTCTCTCTCTCTCTCTCTCTCTCTCTCTCTATCACTCTCTCTCTCTCTCTCTCTCTCTCTCTCTCTCTCTCTCTCTCTCTCTCTCTCTCTCTCTCCATCTCTCTCTCTCTCTCCCTTCCAGGCCGTGTGCGTACCAGGAGAACGAGTTCGGGGAGCGGTGTGGGGGCGAGTTCCTCTGTCACAGACAGTAGGGGGAGAAGTCGAGCCAAAATGGTGTCAGTGTCTCAACGTGAGTGGCTTCCCCCGCTATATGTGCAACACTCCGTAATGACAAAAGACACGTTGTTTCTCTAGATCAGTGTTTCTTGATTCTGGTCCCGGGGACCCAAAAAGGTGCACATAATTGTTTTTTGCCCTGCACTACACACCTGATTCCACTAATCAAGTCATCAAACTTTTAATCAGGTGTGTAGTGCCAAAGCAAAAACAAATATGTGCACCTTTGGGACCCCAGGATCAAGAATCACTGATCTAGAGCAATTGTTTGACATTTTTTACCACCTTTTCGACATTTGTGTGGGTATGTATTTTTCTCCCTTTATAAATACACCATACTATGTCGTGTTGCAGCTGGCAGTCGTTCTGGCTCCCCTGGTCGTCTCCTGAGCCATACATACGGCAGGATCCCCAGGGCAACTGGAGCGGCAACGCCAGCAGACAGGAGGCCTAAAGTCCCCCGCAGCCATGGCTGCAGCCGAGACACCAGTCCAGACAGATCAGGCCTGGGTAAGGACCAGGAAGGACAACACACAGATACACTGAAGACAGAAAACAGCCCCTCTACAGCTGTACTCCTCCTCTCCAACCTCCCTGCTCTCTGAACCACCTAATGTCCTGTCTGTCACTGAATGCAACCTCTTTTCCCCCTTCCTGACTAATTCAACTCCTTCTCTACTCCACTGGGCTCTCTCTCTCTCTCTGAGTGTGTTGGGCTGTCTGTCTGGCTGTGTGTTATAAAGCTCTTTCATCCTCCTCCTGCTGCTGCTCTCTCTCTCTGTGTCCCCCCCCCCCCTACCACCACTATGCTAGCGAGGAGTCGTATCCCCCGGCCCAGCATGAGTCAGGGCTGCAGCAGGGACACCTCTAGGGAGAGCAGCCGGGACACCAGCCCCGCTCGGGGATTCTCTCCTCTGGGTGAGTACGGTATAGTAACATGCCCAGCCCAGAGACCATAGCCACCATGCCCCTCAAATGCTTGGTTGCCGGGGGCCTGAACCCTGACTAGCCCTCTCTAGAGTAGAACACAAAGGCCATCATCAGGCCACAAGAAAACCAACCGAAACGAACCTCTTCTGCTTCCGCCTTCTGCATGCCTTTTACTTGTGTCTTTCAAATTTTTCCTGTTCACTCCTGAGTGACAACAACATTTTCCTCAACAACCATTTTTTACTAATCATGCCAGAGTCATTGATGACATGGCACGGGATGAGTTGATGCTGAACTTGTCCGCGGTCACGTGTCCGCGGTCAGCTTATAGACTTGCGATCAGAGCCTTTGTGTCCAACGCCGGGACGCCTCTCAGCGTTTTTCCCGCTAATGTTTGCATGAAGCCAGTTAGCGTTGCCACATGGTACAATTCCTCCTGCTCGGGTTGACAGGTCATGTACTGTGTGAGTTGAAGAAGATGCTCTTTTTAAAGCCGTGTCTAACTACACGTGTGGGATATCCTCTCCCGGTTTTCCATCTGTAGCTCTACATATGGTCATACTATCAACAAACTATCGGATGATAAGCCACGGGTTTCTAAGGTTACGGTTAGTTTTAGAATAAGCGTTAGGCTAAGGGGGACGTTTTGGGTTAGGATAAGTGTAAGGTCAGGATAAGGGTTAGTAGATGGGACTATCCAAGTAAAGTATCACCCCACTCCCTGTCGTGTTCCTCCTCTAGCATCCAGACGTGTCTCCCGCTCCACCAGTGCTCTCCACTCGGCTGAGTCTGTGGGCCGCTCAGGTGACCTGTCCTGCACGTCTCTATTAGACCAGACAATGGCATGTCAGTGTTCCATCGTGCAGTTCGCCTCGATCACCCACAGAGGGCGATGGAGAGCTGAGCATCCTCCTTATTTCAGTTTGGATGCGTCTTATTTTCCAAGTCAATCTGTGTTATTTTGTGTCATTCTGTTTTGTTAGTACACTTTTTTTATTGGCTCTTATACTGTGCTGTAAAATAAAACTTAAATTCATCATATTATTATTTAGTGTTGTCTTCTCTTGAGTTTCTCATGACCTGCTGATGAAATTTGCTTCGTTTGTTTTTTCCCCCTTGACTTTTACACCCCATTTTAATAGGTTGAATGCTTTTCCTTTGTAATACTGTGTTACTGTGCTCCTATAATACTACAATACTATTCGAAAAGTATTATAATATCCCTGTGTTTCCTCCAGAGCGTCTAGGTCTGGCCCACCAGGCCCGTATCTCAGCCTCTGTCAACGCCATGAGGATCCTCAACACTGGGACCGAGGTGGAGGCAGCTGTAGCCGATGCCCTGTTACTAGGAGACGCCAGGAACAACAAGGTGTGACTTAGATTCTCCATCCTCTTTACCATCTGAGTCATAGCATGCTGATCATAATAGCTTTGATGGCTTTTTCTCATTCTCATTTTCTTGGATTAGCATCTATTTGGACTCTTATTTGCCTCTCGAATGTAGTCTTATGGCAGCTTGTTGAACAGTAAGTGTCGTGGGTTTCTCTTCACTCTGTGGCATGACTTAGTGAGCATGCTGTATATGTACCTGTAGGACCATTTGACCTCTTAACCCTTGACCCCCTCAGCGGCGGCCAGTCAGACGGCTGTACGAGTCTCCGGGCATCTACTCAGACGACGACGCTAACAGCGACGCCAGCAGCGCCTGCTCTGAGCGCTCGTATGGCTCGCGGAACGGTGGCCCGCCCCACTACATGAGACAGACGGAGGACGTGGCCGAGGTGCTGAACCACTGTGCCAGTTCCAACTGGTCTGAGAGGAAGGAGGGGCTGCTGGGACTACAGAGCCTGCTCGTTAGCCAGAGAATTCTCAGGTGGGATAGAGACCATCTATTTTTGTTTTGAACTTTTGTAATGTCGCGTATTTGAGGCCGTCACTGAGACAACAGTGCTCTAGATACAAATCTGTTTGCTCTGCTACTGCACGGCAAGTGGTACCGGAGTGCCAAGTCTAAGTTCAAGAGGCTTCTAAACAGTTTCTACCCCCAAGCCATTAGACTGCTGAACAATTCATAAAAATCGCCAACGGACAATTTACATTGACCCCCTCCCCTTGTACACTGCTGCTACTCGCTGTTTGTTTGTTACCTATGCATAGTCACTTCTCCCCCACCTACATGTCCAGATTACCTCAACTAGCCTATACCCCTGCACACTGACTCGGTACCGGTGCCCCCTGTATATAGCCTCGTTGTTGTTACTTGTTATTTTAGCCTACTTGGTAAATATTTTCTTCTTATTTTACTGCACTGTTGGTTAAGGGCTTGTAAGTAAGCATTTCACGGTAAAGTCTACACTTGTTGTATTCGGCGGCATGTGGCAAATAAAGTTTGATTTGATTTGAAATCTGTCCGAAACCAAAAGGTGCTGTGCGATTGATTGCCTTACTTCTCTTCCGCTCGTGTGTCGCAGTCGCGTGGAGCTGAAGAGATTGTGTGAGATCTTCACAAGGATGTTTGCCGACCCACACAGCAAGGTGAGCCCCCCCGTGTCTGATATAACCTGTGTTCTGACGTGAAGCTAATGTAGTTACTGTACTAACTAACTGTCTGTTTTTGTGTCGCATGGTGGTCTTTGCGGTGGATTTATAACATCAGCGAGTAAGTGTTTTTGTTTTTGTCTGTCACTCTTTAATAGTAATGCAATCGAATCCAACTATTCAGATAGTTGATTGGTTAATTATTGATGTTCTGTACGTTGGCCTACTGTAATACTCCTTAACGGTAAAGTAAATATGTATAGCCTGTTATTGACTGGCTGGGTGGTCACTGTGTCTGGTGTCAGGTGTTCAGTATGTTTCTGGAGACCCTGGTAGACTTCATCACCCTGCACAGAGAGGACCTGCAGGACTGGCTGTTTGTCCTGCTCACCCAGCTGCTGAAGAAGATGGGAGCAGACCTCCTGGGTTCCGTACAGGCCAAGGTCCAGAAGGCTCTGGACGTCACCAGGTTAGAACTAAAGCCCCATCTCTATTACTGTTTTCACACAGGTATTTATTTCTCCACTTTTTGCTTTTCAGCACAATTCCACCCACTATGGTGGATGTGTAACCAGGCCAGCTCAGTACAGCTTGTTTTGGCTCTGCTTGGTAGTGTGAAAAGCCCTTAGATGTTGCTTTTGTCTGTTTGTAGAGTTTCTAGTGCAGGGTTCCCCAACTGGCGACCCGCGGGATCGAATTTGTCCCACGAGTGGTTTTATTTGTCCCCCCATGTTGTCTGAGAATTTTAATTTTTTTGCATTTTCATTGTTGGACATACGTTTTTTTTTATCAGGTCCAGGTGATTTTATTTTGGGAAATCTGTTCCCAAGTATTTCCACACATAAAAGAAAGACGTGATAATATACAAATGAGGTTTGAAATTATTATGTTTTAGTCAAATATTATATCGCTTTGGGCTTCTTGCAGTCAATTTGCCATCTACAAATGATTTGTAATTAGGTACCGGCCCCACGACAATCCACGCAAGAAAAAAAATGTCCCTTGCCTGAATCTAGTTGATGATCCCTGTTCTAGTGGATCAATCCCTCTCATCTCATGCCCTTTTTCTATTTCTTTTCCTCTCTCTTTCCCAGGGACTCGTTCCCGTTGGACCAGCAGTTTAACATCCTGATGCGTTTCATCGTGGACCAGACCCAGACCCCCAACCTGAAGGTCAAGGTGGCCATCCTGAGGTACATTGAGTGCCTGGCCCGTCGAATGGACCCCGCAGACTTTGTCAACTCCAGCGAGACACGCCTGGCCGTCTCCCGCATCATCACCTGGACCACGGAACCAAAGAGCTCCGACGTCCGGAAGGTGGGTCGAGTTGGGTTTGTTTGTTTCCATAGCAACAGCGTCAGACACTTAAAAAAAAATACGACTTTGTGTTTCACAGGGACAATGCACATGAATCAGTATTTCTGTAAATGTCCCAGATTTAACCAGCCGGACAATTTTCAACTGATCAGCCGAAGCTCTAAAATAACTATTGTTTGCTGGCTTTATCCCTTTTTTGGTTGTTTTTATTTTTGTATTTTAAACGGATCATTTCCCCACCCTACCCGTCGGTCGACCCTAACCCCAGAGCTTCCACCATAGCTGGGCAGGTGAGGAGTTGTCAGGCAGGCCCAGCACCACCGTAGCCTCTCTACCTGGAGAGGGGAACGTGGAGGAGAGGTGCAAGCAGGTAGTAGAGCCCCCCGGCCCATCAGTCAGCTGCACGGTCTGCAGTCTGCCTAACATAACTTCCTCAAGCCTGGGCTCTCTGTCTCTAATCTAACTTCGCCTTGCTGGCAGACACAGAGTTGTTTCTGCTTTATAACTATGAATGTAAAGGACAATGCAGGGGTGGGAATGGGGACTGAAATGGCTCTGAATGAGCCAGAACAGTTGTTTCTGCTTTCAAAGTGTTCTTCATAATGAGTGAATGTTAAAGCGGCAATCAGCAGTTGAAAAGATAACAAGGTGTTGACCCAACCACTGTTTTGCTAAAAAGCTGGGAGATTGGGCTGGAGAAATGCAACCACTCTCAAATTCATAGACCGAGCTAGGGATGCAAGGACTAACCATCCATGATATCAAAATGATAGTTTTAACTATGTTTTGAGGCTGTACCGTGTTTGTTTTACATTTACTTTGTTTACAAACAATGGAGTTAAACAAGCTAATATTTGGGTACGTATAATTAATTTATAAGTCAAAACGTTTATGTCGCAACTGCAGATTTCCCCTTTAAGCGACGGGGTGGGAATGGGCAACACAATGGCTCTGAATGTGCGGTAATATTTTGTTTTTCTAATAGCCTGTGCTGCTGTTACTTGTTACTCATAGTTCTTGTTTATCTGCAGTGACCAGGTTTGGTTGACCAACATGCATGGAATTTCACCCGAGAGCATTGCGATGCTGGTTTTTGAACTGGTTTACGAGAACTGACATTGGTTCTAACGCGCCTGACTAACTGAATGCTAGCTGAACCTCAACGAATGTGTGCTTCTGTATTTCCGTGCGGTGCACAAGGATCATGTATTTTATACATTGATTGATTACTCATTGTTCCGTAAGAGCAGAATGGGCTTGTCGAATGTTCCCCCTCTTCTCTAAGAGCCAAACATTACCTTGAAATGCACTTCACTGTTGCGTGATATCGCATTTCAATGTTAGTGGGGGGAAAAGTGAACGCCCTCTTTGTCGACCTCTAACCATTGACCTCGCTGTGACCCTTTAATCCCCAGGCGGCCCAGGTGGTTCTGATCGCCTTGTTCGAGCTGAACACCCCAGAGTTCACCATGCTGCTGGGGGCCCTGCCCAAGACCTTCCAGGACGGAGCCACTAAACTGCTGCATAGCCACCTGCGGAACTCCAGCAACACCGGCGTGGTAAGACCTGACTCTGACGTTCACGTCTAGTCAACGTCTTCGAGAGGATGAGACTGAGCAGGGCTAAAATGGCTGGATCCCAAATATCTACTCACCATGAGAAGAAGAGTAGGGAATTTGGTCAGGAAGGTCCTCTTCTCACTGGCACCGTTAGCCATCAACCTAAACCTTGCTTGCTGTAACATGGACAATTGTAATCTAAACATACTGGGATAGCATCATATGATTAAGCAATAAAGACGAGGAGGTGTGTTATATGGCCAATATCACAAACCCTGAGTTGCCTTATTGCTATTTATAAACTGGTTGCCAACGTAATTAGAGCAGTAAAAATAACTGTTTTGTCATACCCGTGGTATACGGTCTGATATACTACGGCTGCCAGCCAATCAGCATTCAGGGCTCGAACCACCCAGTTTATAATGTACTGTACCTGCTCCGATTCTGTGTGATCCGCAGGCTTCTCCCAGTAGCACCATGGGACGGACGCCTCCCCTACCTCGCCACCCCAGCAGTCGCAGCAGCCCCCTCACCTCTCCCACCAACTGCTCCCATGCGGGGGGGCTCTCTCCCAGGTAGGTCTGACGTAACATTTTAATACCTGGTCCCCAACACACCGTAGAAGTTAGTTACATCACTACTAACTTAACTAACAACGACAACAAGTAGTTCCCCCCTGCTCGGCTCTGTTCCCTCCTCACGTCTCTCTTTTTCTCCCTCGCGCCTCTATTCCCCCCTTTTCTTTCCCTCCCTCCCACCCTCCTTCCCTCCCTCCCTTGCCGTGCTCTGGGCACATTGCAGTCGGCTATGGGGTTGGAGTGCTGATGGCCTGTCAAAGTACCCCCCTCCCTTCCCTTCTCTCTCCTCCACCCCTGCTGCCCCCTCCCTGAAGACCCTACGAAGTGCTTACTCTCCCAGGTACATTGTCACATAGCTGTGTCACCCTTGATTTGTCCCTACCCCACGGTCTATTTTGTTTTTTCTTTCCTTTCCTTTCACCTCATTTTTATTTTCCATTCCGCAGCAGCAATCTGTGCTCTCATGTGGCCACATTTCGGGGGATTCACCACATTAACAACTTGACTCCCCAGTCTGTTCCACTCTGTCTCTGTCAACACCTACTGTTATGCATGGTTGATCTTTTACATGAGAAACTGCTTGAAATTACATCTTTACGTACTAGGTAAATAAAATGGCGTTGTTTCAACCAGTTTCCCCCCCCCCGCTTTTGCCCACTGGGCAGATGTCTTCTTCCTGTGGTGGTGATGTATGTTAGTGTCGTACTTGAATAATAACCCTCCCCTCGCGGTGTGACCTGAAGCATGTTGGAGTACGACACAGAGAACCTGAACACCGATCAGATCTATAGCTCCCTGCGAGGCGTCACTGAGGCCATCCAGAACTTCAGCTTCCGCAGTCAGGAGGACCTCATGGAGCCGGGCAGAGTCAAGAGAGAGGACACGGTGAGGGGCTTTGGCAATTGCCCTATTATTCTCCACTCACTCACTCACTCACTCACTCACTCACTCACTCACTCACTCACTCCCCCTCATTGATTTAAAATATTTGGATTGGTGTTAGAATAGACTAGAGGGAGTGTCTTCCCACAGCCCATTCCTTTTAAATCCAGAGGGGGGAGTGAACAAGTGCACTTGTTTGGCAAATGTTCTCTTTGGTGAATATTTTTTATCTTCTCTAGAATGGACATGCATACGTTTAGTTATTTTTTATAAAACTGTACATTTGTTATGTTACGTTTAATCAATAGTCTTGTTTCTCCTCAGCCGGGTGTTGGAACAGCATCACACTCTGGTGTTGACGTGGTGGAGGGGCCCGGGGGTCGCACGGCCCTGGACAACAAGACCTCCCTACTCAACACCCCCTCCCCGCGTTCCTTCTCCGGGCCCCGGGGCCGCGACTACAACCCCTACAACTACACAGACACCATCAGCGCCTACGACAAGGCTGCCCTGAGAGAGACGGTGTACGAGGACGACGTGGAGCAGCTTCGAGATGGTGAGGCTGTCTCAAGAGTCTGAAATGGCACCCTGTTCCCTATGTAGTGCACTACTTTTGACCACCCTATTCCTTACATAGCTCTGGTCGTGCGCTATATAGGGATAGGGTGCCATTTTGGATGGTCATAAAACATTTTAAGCAATAAGGCCTAGGTGTCGTATATAACATAAACCACTGAGGTGCCTTATTGCTGTTATAAACTGGTCACCAACGTAATTAGAGCAGTAAAAATACATGTTTTGTCATACCCGTGCTATACGGTTGTCAGCCAATCAGCATTTAGGGCTTGGACCACCCTGTTTATAATAGGCTATGTATTAGCTGTAAGGTAAGACTCCCCCACCCCCCTCTCAACCCTCTTCCTCGCAGGCCGCCAAGAGTGTGGTGGAGAAAACAAGATGCTGCACACCAAGAACAGTTCCCCTGCGGAACAGCTGGAACTGGTGATTGGTTGAATTCATTTAACAACCATTTTTTTCAGTGTTTTACTATAGCTACATAATAACACTATAAAGTCACGGACATGGAGATCCTATCAAACTCCATTTAGTGATCTATATGTAATTCAGCGGTCACTGACTAATACCTATTGTGGTCGTCGAAAGGCGGGCGAGCTGCTGAAGGAGCTGTCTAACCCCAGTGAGAGGCCAGAGGAGAGGAGGGGAGCCCTGGTGGAGCTGCTGAAGATAGCCCGGGAGGACAGCCTGGCAGTGTGGGAGGAACACTTCAAAACCATGCTGCTCCTGCTGCTGGAGACCCTGTCGGATCAAGATGTAAGACCTCTGGAGGAAAAGATAAATGGATGTATGGATGGATGGAGAGATAAAGTAAACTCCTGTCCTGGGAGCAATGCCACAATCGGATGTTTTAATCCATTGTTTTTCCTTCCACTGTCTCTGAATGGTTGGTTCTGAGCATGTCGTGTCCTTTCCCCCCAACCTGCAGCACACCATCCGGGCCCTGGCACTACGAGTGCTGAAGGAGATCTTACGTAACCAGCCGGCACGCTTCAAGAACTATGCAGAACTCACCATCATGAAGACTCTGGAGGCACACAAAGACTCCCACAAAGAGGTAGCTCTCACTGGCTGTCTCTGTTTATGAGGCTCTGCTTTAGAGGACATGCTAAGTCTACACATCTTGAGTTAATAGCTTTCATCTCTGTGTTCGTTTTCTAATAGAGTTGATAGCTCATGAAATAAAATTATGAAAAGACTGTTGGGATTTAGTATAGTCTGGCCTGTACCAGTCAAAAGTCTTAGAACACCTACTCATTCAAGGGTTTTTCTTTATTTCTGCTATTTTCTACATTGTAGAATAATAGTGAAGACATCAAAACTATGAAATAACACATATGGAATCATGTATTAACCAAAAAAGTGTTAAACAAATCAAAATATATTTTATATTTGAGATTCTTCAAAGTAGCCACCCTTTGCCTTGATGACAGCTTTGCACACTCTTGGCATTCTCTCAACCAGCTTAATGAGGAATGCTTTTCCAACAGTCTTGAGGGAGTTCCCACATATGCTGAGCTGCTTTTCCTTCACTCTGCGGTCCAATTTATTCCAAACCATCTCAATTGGGTTGAGGTTGGGTGATTGTGGAGGCCAGGTCATCTGATGCAGCACTCCATCCCTCTCCTTACACAGTCTGGAGGTGTGTTTTGGGTCATTGTCCTGTTGAAAAACAAATGAATAAGTCCGAATAAGCGCAGACCAGATGGGATGGGGTATCGCTGCAGAATGCTGTTTTAGCCATGCTGGTTAAGTGTGCCTTGAATTCTAAATAAATCACCAGCAAAGCATCCCCACACCATCACACCTCCTCCTCCATGCTTCACGGTGGGAACTACACATGTGGAGATCATCCGTTCACCTACTCTGCGTCTCACGAAGAGACGGTGGTTGGAACCAAAAATCTCACATTTGGACTCATCAGACCAATGGACAGATTTCCACCAGTCTAATGTCCATTGCTTGTGTTTCTTGGCCCAAGCAAGTCTTTTCTTCTTATTGGTGTCCTTTAGTAGTGGTTTCTTTGCAGAAGTTCGACCATGAAGGCCTGATTCACACAGTCTCCTCTAAACAGTTGATGTTGAGATGTGTTTGTTACTCTGTGTTACTCTGTGAAGCATTTATTTGGGCTGCAATTTCTGAGGCTGGTAACTCTAATGAACTCTGGGTCTTCCTTTCCTGTGGCGGTCCTCATGAGAGCCAGTTTCATCGTAGCGCTTGATAGTTTTTGCAACTGCACTTGAAGAAACTTTCAAAGTTCTTGAAATTGTACGTATTAACTGACCTTTATGTCTTAAAGTAATGATGGACTGTCATTTCTCCTTGCTTATTTGAGCTGTTCTTGCCATAATATGGACTTGGTATTTTACCAAATAGGGCTATCTTCTGTATACCACCCCTACCTTGACACAACACAACTGATTGGCTCAAGAAATTCCACAATTTAGCTTTTAACAAGGCACACCTGTTAATTGAAATGCATTCCAAGTGACTACCTCATGAAGCTTGTTGAGAGAAGGCCAAGAGTGTGCAAAGCTGTCATCAAGGCAAAGGATGGCTACTTTGAAGAATCTCAAATATAAAATATAGTTTGATTTGTTTAACACTTTTTTGGTTACTACATGTGTTATTTCATAGTTTTGCTGTCTTCACTAATATTCTACAATGTTGAAAATAGTCATACATAAAGAAAAACCCTTGAATGAGTAGGTGTCCAAACTTTTGACTGGTACTGTACATGTACCCTTCTCTGCCAATAAACCAAAATGAACCCATTCCATGATCAACCATTTCACCCTCCTCACTCTACCCTTCCCTCTCTACCCAGGTTGTGCGGGCAGCAGAGGAGTCAGCCTCCACCCTGGCTGGCTCCATCCACCCAGAACAGTGTATCAAGGTGCTGTGTCCCATCGTCCAGACAGCTGACTACCCTATCAACCTGGCTTCCATCAAGATGCAGACCAAGGTGATAGAACGCATCACCAAGGAGTCCCTCCACCAGCTGCTGCCTGACATCATACCAGGACTACTGCAGGTAAAAATGGCTTTATAGGTCAAGTTGAATGATTGGTTAGTCCATTGGTTGATTTATTGATATACTTACTGATTAGTTGACGTGGAAGCACTTGAAATGTATCTACTTTAAATAGAAGCGCTTGAAATGTTCTACTTTAAATAGAAGCCCTTGGTATGTATCTACTTCAAATAGAGGCACTTGAAATGTATCTACTTTAAATATAAGCACTTGAAATGTATATACTTTAAATAGAAGCACTTGATATGTATCTAGTTTAAATAGAAGCACTTGAAATGGATCTACTTTAAATAGAAGCACTTGAAATGGATCTACTTTAAATAGAAGCACTTGAAATGGATCTACTTTAAATAGAAGCACTTGAAATGGATCTACTTTAAATAGAAGCGCTTGAAATGGATCTACTTTAAATAGAAGCGCTTGAAATGGATCTACTTTAAATAGAAGCGCTTGAAATGGATCTACTTTAAATAGAAGCGCTTGAAATGTATCTACTTTAAAAAGAAGCGCTTGATATGTATCTACTTTAAATAGAAGCGCTTGAAATGGATCTACTTTAAATAGAAGCACTTGAAATGGATCTACTTTAAATAGAAGCGCTTGAAATGGATCTACTTTAAATAGAAGCGCTTGAAATGGATCTACTTTAAATAGAAGCGCTTGAAATGGATCTACTTTAAATAGAAGCACTTGAAATGGATCTACTTTAAATAGAAGCACTTGAAATGGATCTACTTTAAATAGAAGCACTTGAAATGGATCTACTTTAAATAGAAGCACTTGAAATGGATCTACTTTAAATAGAGGCACTTGAAATGGATCTACTTTAAATAGAGGCACTTGAAATGGATCTACTTTAAATAGAAGCGCTTGAAATGGATCTACTTTAAATAGAAGCGCTTGAAATGGATCTACTTTAAATAGAAGCGCTTGAAATGGATCTACTTTAAATAGAAGCACTTGAAATGGATCTACTTTAAATAGAAGCGCTTGAAATGGATTTACTTTAAATAGAAGCGCTTGAAATGGATCTACTTTAAATAGAAGCGCTTGAAATGGATCTACTTTAAATAGAAGCGCTTGAAATGGATCTACTTTAAATAGAAGAACTTGAAATGGATCTACTTTAAATAGAAGCGCTTGAAATGGATCTACTTTAAATAGAAGCGCTTGAAATGGATCTACTTTAAGTAGAATTTCTTGAAATGGATCTACTTTAAATAGAAGCGCTTGAAATGGATCTACTTTAAATAGAAGCGCTTGAAATGGATCTACTTTAAATAGAAGCGCTTGAAATGGATCTACTTTAAATAGAAGCGCTTGAAATGGATCTACTTTAAATAGAAGCGCTTGAAATGGATCTACTTTAAGTAGAATTTCTTGAAATGGATCTACTTTAAGTAGAAGCGCTTGAAATGGATCTACTTTAAGTAGAAGCACTTGAAATGGATCTACTTTAAGTAGAAGCACTTGAAATGGATCTACTTTAAGTAGAAGCACTTGAAATGGATCTACTTTAAATAGAAGCACTTGAAATGGATCTACTTTAAATAGAGGCACTTGAAATGGATCTACTTTAAATAGAAGCGCTTGAAATGGATCTACTTTAAATAGAAGCGCTTGAAATGGATCTACTTTAAATAGAAGCGCTTGAAATGGATCTACTTTAAATAGAAGCACTTGAAATGGATCTACTTTAAATAGAAGCAGTTGAAATGGATCTACTTTAAAAAGAAGCGCTTGAAATGGATCTACTTTAAATAGAAGCGCTTGAAATGGATCTACTTTAAATAGAAGCGCTTGATATGTATCTACTTTAAATAGAAGCGCTTGAAATGTATCTACTTTAAATAGAAGCACTTGATATGTATCTACTTTAAATAGAAGCACTTGGTATGTATCTACTTCCAATAAAGTGTTGATGCTTGGGGTTTAGTTACATAAGATAAGGACTTTCTGTCCTTGGGATTATGCCACACTGTCTAGACACTGAGTATATACAAAACAAACAAGGACACCTGCTCTTTCCATGATATAGACTGACCAGGTGAATGCTATGATCCCTTATTGATGTCACCTGTTGAATCCACTTCAATCAGTGTAGAAGAAGGGGAGGAGACAGGTTATAGAAGGAATGTTAAGCCTTGAGACATGGATTGTGTATGTGTGCCATTCAGAGGGTGAATGGGCAAGTCAAAATATTGAAGTGCCTTTGAACAGGGTACGGTGCACCGGTTTGTGTCAAGAACTGCAACGCTGCTGGGTTTTTCACACTCGACAGTTTGGTGTTCCTAATGTTTGCTGTACTCGGTGTATGTCTAATATTGTTCTGATGTCTCTCTGTGTACAGGGGTATGACAACACAGAGAGCAGTGTGAGGAAGGCCAGTGTGTTCTGTCTGGTGGCTGTCTACTCTGTCATCGGTGAAGAGTTGAAGCCCTACCTGGCCCAGCTCACAGGAAGCAAGGTACACTACCGTCTCATCTCAGCACCCTGTCTGGGTCGGTCTCAAATGGCACCCTATTCCCTACGTAGTGCACTAGGAAATAGGGTGCCATGTCCTACGTAGTGCACTAGGGAATAGGGTGCCATGTCCTACGTAGTGCACTAGGAAATAGGGTGCCATGTCCTACGTAGTGCACTAGGAAATAGGGTGCCATTTGGGACGCAGACAATGTCTTTAATTCCCTTCTTTTTTTTTCAAGATCTATTGGTTGCAGAATGTTTTTCAATGTCTTGAAACGATGTGTTGGTTTCATTCAGCGTCTTTACTATCCCACCAGATGAAGCTGCTGAACTTGTACATAAAGAGAGCCCAGACGTCCACCAGCAACAGCAGCAGCTCTTCAGACATCTCCTCATACTAAAGAACATGGCCCTCCGGCTTCATCCATGTGTGTGCAGGTACATACAGTACAGGGTTATGTTCATAAGGCACCAAACGGTGCAAAATGGAATGAAACAGCAAGGGACTTCCTGGACTACTTGTCCAATAAGAAACACTAATTTTCTTTTCACCGTTTTGAAATATTTTCCATAGCGTGCCCTAATGAACGTGACCCAGATAGGGAAACGGTTGTGCCTCAATCTTTCTTTCCAGACCTCCTTGTGGTTTTAATGTATTCTAATAAAGGCTGTAGGCTGTTCCTTGTTGGGAAACCCTATGCCTGTTGCAATCAGTATTTTATTTCCTTCCGTTTTGTCGTCTTGTAAATACTTTTATTCCACGTTTTAAGATACGAATGCGACACTACTTCAGACCCAGTCGAATGAATGTATAGAGCTTTGAATGAAACCTGAGTCCTTTACAAACCGTCTGAAAGGTTTTAATGTTGATGGAAGCAGAGTGTCGCGCTGCACACGATTGCCTCTGTTCCTTCTCGCAATGGACAGATAGGCTTATTTGGAACCGTGCTGTTTGTAAAGGGGCAGTTTAAAAATGGCGATTTCGATAGTAATTGTTCTGTAGTATTTGCCGTCTGAAGAATTTGTTCTTAGTGACGATGCTATGTTTTTAAGCCTGTATTTAAAGAATAATCCTTGTGAAGCGGTGGAATTTCTTAGTTAGTGAGAATCTGAAGGGAAAAAAACGTTAATTTCCATTAGTGGGAGAAGATCATTTGGCTGGCCAATGATTAGTACATGTAGTGAAAAGCTGTGTTGAATAAGCCTCTGTAAACTGCCTGTGTGTGTAACACCTGTGTTTCGACTGTGTGGTTTGGACCCAACAACTGATGAAGGAATGTTTTCCCTTTTCACAAGGATTACAATCTCACCTTTCATACATTATTATGGAAGGGGAGTTATTGGTTGAGTTGGTGGAGTTTGAGTCTGCTGTTTTTTGTGCTTTTAACATTCGGGCACGTTGTAATGAGTCAAAAATACTGGGATCTGAAGTATTCTTGCAAATGTAAGAGTCCTAGAATTTTCAAATGTGAAATATTTTGTCTAAAATCTAAATATGGGCAGTACCTATTCGTCACATAGTAGAAATACCTTGACAATCTGACGTATTAGTCGATAATCTAAGGACTTTTTAAGTGCCAGTGCAATTATTTTTTTTTTTACAATTTAAAGACAGGAAAAAAAAGATGTCTTTTGAATTGAATCCAGCAATAATTAATTAGTTACAAAAAATCCAACTACTTGGATAAACTTTTGTCAAAGCACTGTAAATGACCATTGTAAGTTAACCATCCTTGTTTGAAATGTATAGATGTCATTTTTATGCGCACCTATGAAATGTTACTGCTGCTTTAGAAATACTAATCATGGCGTTAAACCTAATGTATTTTACTCTCCTTTTTATGAATGTTAATGGTACACTTGTTTCGGTTAGAACAAGAATTTGGGTTTGGGTCAATTCCATTTCAATTCAGTCCATTCAGAAATTCCAATTCCCAATTTTCCTCAATGCTTGTCTATGGGGATAAAAATGAAATTGGAATTTCAGTTTACTTCCTGATTTGATTGAAAGGAATTGAGCCCAACCCTGTTAAAAGTTCCAGATAAAGGTGGCGTGTTACTGAGAACACTATCGGGCCTTACTGTTTCTGTAGTACAGTTTCACTACATTGACTGTTAAATGTACTGTAACAGTGCACAATGTTTCTGTTTTCTCAAATGTGAGAACTCATAGCAATTTAATCAGCTATAGCTATGACCAAGTCCAAAATGTTGTCAAATACAAACACAGTATTTCTTTTGTTAGACCTGCCTGTTGCAATTGAATCAAAAATGAAACTCAAAATGAGTGTTTTATACAGTACTTTTAATCATTGATTCACAGACTTGTTATAAAAAGAGAGTCAGAGAGAGACCTCATTTGCATGTGAGGGAACATGCAATATTATACCCAGCAACCTCAATGATTAACTAACATTCCCAACTCTGACTTTATGTTGAAGAAACATTGAATCTAATCTATGAATGTCTGGTCAGCTTGTATTATATAACACACACACACACACACACACACACACTATTGATATCCATCACAGCTACCAAGCTAGGGCTGATTTAACAGACCAAACATTGTATACTATACTGTAATTGTATGCTGTGTGCACACGTTGGCCTGTATCAAAAACCAAACCCTATTATCCTCAAGCCATGTATCTTGAGCGTGTATTTGCTTGTGCCTTGTTTATTTATTTTTTACAGTATACCTGCAATATTAATCCATACTAATAGCTTTTGAATTGTTATTTTTGCCCCTATTTCGAAATACTGTATTATATGTCATGAATTAGACAGGAAATGTGTTGCGTCGAAGACCAAGGTTATGTCCAAAGTGGCACCCTATTCCCTACCCAGTGCACTACTTTTGACCAGAGCCTTGTGGGACCAGGTCAAAAGTAGTGCCCTATATAGGGCATAAGGTTCCATTTGGGATGCATCCCAAGGCTGCTGTAAATAAAGCCAATAGTTTAATGGCAGTATTTTCCACAGATGTAATATTGGCTTGGCTGTTCTATTCCTTGTGAACCATTTACAATGCACGCTTCTTTTGTTTAGCTTCAGTCATTGTTTTATCCCTCCCGTACCTATATTTATATACCGTCTGTTATATTTTCTGTGTATTATGACTGTACATATTTCATGTTTTGTTCACTTCTTTCACCCTTGATAGAATTTGTTGAAATTTAAACTTGAAATAAACCAACTTCAGTCCCTGTCCGAAGCATGTAATCACATATGTTGTATAAATTGAGAGCAGATATACAGTATCTTCCCGAGAATGTGGGAGAAAAAAAATCTCCTGCAGGACATGGGAATAGCAGCAGATGGCGCTCTTTGCATTTTCTTGAGAGTAAAAGCATCCTCTGTGTATTTATTTTTTATTTTTTATTTTTATATATATAATTTTGGCTGCGAAAGTAGGCTACCACCGTCCTCCGCCCTCTCTGCTTCTAACCGCTTTCCTTCCATTGAAAATGAATGGGAAGCGGTGTTCCACCGCGCGGCACCGCGTGCTAGTGTACACGACATTAGAGGAGGCAAACTGAAAGTTGAATTGAACAGTTATTAGTTGTCCTGCTGCTCTTATGGGCTCACAGGTGCACCGTAGCCTTCCCCAATCAGGGGTAGGATAGAGGGCACAGGCCATTACACTTAAGATGTGGTGAATCAGCAATGAGACCGCAGACTCTCATTTGCCACTGCAGCATCCTTGGGTTGTGTGCGTTCTCCAGTCATCTGAAGACTCCAATAAAGAGTGGAAAAACACTATCGCCACCTGCATCATTAGTGATAAAAAAAGAAAGTGCTAGTAGTCTGGCCAGCTTTGAAGTGGATTCCCTGTGTTGTTTGTTACAATCAGCAGCATATGATTAAATTAACATTGGGGCAAATGTGTGACCACTGAGACATCCAGGTTTTACAAGCTTTAACTAGGCATTAATCTTTGAACTCTTCTGGATCACCCAAGACTCCAAAAGGTCCTTTTCAATTCGAGATCAAAAGCTGAAGGAGAAATGGTGCAGTAGCTACAGTGCGTGGCCTGTCAGGCAGCTACCTAGTCTCCACCGTCCTTAATACCCTAAAACAGTCTCATTAAGGCCGGTATCTCTCTGCGGTGGCCGCGTCTCATCTCCGACACGCCACCACCAAGGTCTGCTCTACTCGGCTCTATTAGTATTCACACGCTGTTGAAAATTAATTTTATTAAAGCCCCCTCCATTTCCACTGCCCCGGCCAACCCCCCTTCTGTTTAAAGATCTTTATGGTGTATGATTAGCACACATTTCCCCAAGCATGCAGGGGAGTGGCGGCTGGGTCGGGAGGTCGCCATAATGAAAGAAAACAACTTCATTGTGAGATGACTAGGCCATAAATCATCGGCCATTTTCTATAAATCACGGCAGATGGCAGGGAGCGGTGTGGGGACTCATGGGAGCTCGTATGCCCCTGTGCATGATGGGAATGGTGGTAGCATTACCGTGGCAGCAGACGCTGGCAGACTAAGAGGTCAGTGAGGAGAGGAAGACAGTGAGGCAGTGGGGGAGAGAGGAGAGGTTTCCTTCCTGTTGTGTGTGTGTGTGTGTGTGTGTGTGACTGCACTACCGTACCTGCCTGATGAGCAGCAGGACCCCGGAGGTCTCGGTAACAGCACCTCTCCAGGCTGCCCTCCGTTTAAGGTGTCTAATCTGCCTGTTTAATATGGAAGGGCCCTCATCAGGCCCCTGGCTTAGTCCCCCAGCTGTAGAGAGCAGATCACCACCAGTGTCAAACTGACACTAGATGTCTGCTGATCTGGGAATCCAGGAGGTGAATTTCTCTGGTTTATTATTCAGGATGATAAGAAACTGGAACAAAGTAGGATTCAGGGATTGATGTGATATTCAGTGTTTTAAGCAGTCTGAACACACCACATTTCATGTCATTTCAAGCCAGCAGAGAGCCATTTCTAGTTGAAAGGATATTCCGCAGAAAATCATTCAATCTGATGATTTAAAAAAAACTAGAACACCTTACAAACACTTTAATTCAACGCCTGTTATGATTGTATCCCTTCTGAAGATGTCTGATGTGAAATATACAGTACCAGTCAAAAGTTTGGACACCTACTCATTCAA
Organism: Salvelinus fontinalis; assembly: GCF_029448725.1. Taxonomy (NCBI): domain Eukaryota; kingdom Metazoa; phylum Chordata; class Actinopteri; order Salmoniformes; family Salmonidae; genus Salvelinus; species Salvelinus fontinalis. The sequence goes on along the minus strand of NC_074671.1, from coordinate 49,467,742 downwards.
GGGTTTTTCTTTATTTGGACTATTTTCTACATTGTAGAATAACAGTGAAGACGTCAAAACTATGAAATAACACATACGGAATCATGTAGTAACCAAAAAAATGTAAAACAAATCAAAATATATTTTATAGTTGAGATTCTTCAAAGTAGCCACCCTTAGCCTTGATGACAGCTTTGCACACTCTTGTTAAAAAACGTTTTTTTAACTCTTCAATGAGTAGGTGTGTCCAAACTTTTGACTGGTACTGTATATATTTTTAAAGTACTGATTTAATTACACTGTAATTAAACTATAATCAATCTACTCACTGTATGTACAGTACGGTAAATGTCTTAAAAGGCCTTCTGTCAAATGTGTTCGTGACTTAAAGCTGTTCTACGTGTGTCCACTAGAGAGAGCTTAAGGGCTGCTAAATTGAACTAGACTGCTCCAAGTTGACAACACTTCCACCTGTAGAACATGCATTCTACTACGCATCAACATCATTTCATACATAGACTATAGAATACGTTTCTGTTATTCTGTCTTTATAATGTTCTCTCAACTTACAGTGAGCACTTCGAAGTAGATATAAACGTCCTCTCACTGTCAACTGCGTTTATTTTCAGCAAATTTAACAGGGGTAAATATTTGTATGAACATAACAAGATTCAATAACTGAGACATAAACTGAACTATTTCCACAGACATGTGACTAACAGAAATTGAATAATGTGTCCCTGGACAAAGGGGGGTCAAAATCAAAAGTAACAGTCAGTATCTGGTGTGGCCACCAGCTGCATTAAGAACTGCAGTGCATCTGCAGTGCATCTCTTTCTCATGGACTGCACCAGATTTGCCAGTTCCTGCTGTGAGATGTTACCCCACTCTTCCACCAAGGCACCTGCAAGTTCCCAGACATTTCTGGGGGAATGACCCTAGCCCTCACCCTCCGATCCAACAGGTCCCAGACGTGCTCAATGGGATTGAGATCCGGGCTCTTCGCTGGCCATGGCAGAACACTGACATTCCTGTCTTGCAGGAAATCACGCACAGAACAAGCAGTATGGCTGGTGGCATTGTCATGCTGGAGGGGCATGTCAGGATGAGCCTGCAGGAAGGGTACCACATGAGGGAGGAGGATGTCTTTCCTGTGACGCACAGTGTTGAGATTGCCTGCAATGACAACAAGCTCAGTCCGATGATGCTGTGACACACCGCCCCAGACCATGACGGATCCTCCACCTCCAAATCGATCCCACTCCAAAGTACAGGCCTCGGTGTAAAGCAAACCCGACCATTACCCCTGGTGAGACTAAACCGCGACTCGTCAGTGAAGAGCACTTTTTGCCAGTCCTGTCTGTTCCAGCTACGGTGCGTTTGTGCCCATAGGTGACATTATTGCCGGTGATGTCTGGTGAGGACCTGCTTTACAACAGTCCTACAGGCCCTCAGTCCGGCCTCTCTCAGCCTATTGCGGACAGTCTGAGCACTGATGCAGGGATTGAGTGTACCTGGTGTAACTCGGGCAGTTGTTGTTGCCATCCTGTAACTGTCCCGCAAGTGCGATGTTCAGATGTACCGATCCTGTGCAGGTGTTGTTACACGTGGTCTGCCATTGCGAGGACGATCAGTTGTCCGTCCTGTCTCCCTGTAGCGCTGTCTTAGGTGTCTCACAGTACGGACATTGCAATTTATTGTCCTGGCTACATCTGCAAACCTCATGCCTCCTTGCAGCATGCCTAAGGCATGTTCACGCAGATGAGAAGGGACCCTGGGCATCTTTCTTTTGGTGTTTTTCAGAGTTAGTAGAAAGGCTTCTTTAGTGTCCTAAGTTTTCATAACTGTGACCTTAATTGCCTACCGTCTGTAAGCTGTTAGTGTCTTCACGACCGGTCCAATGGTGCATGTTCATTAATTGTTTATGGTTCATTGAACAAGCATGGGAAACCGTGTTTAAACCCTTTACAATGAAGATCTGTGAAGTTATTTGGATTTTTACGAATTATCTTTGAAAGACAGGGTCCTGAAAAAGGAAAATTTCTTTTTTTGATGAGTTTGTTATCATTTAGGATCTATATATTCATATAAAAATGATTTGTTTAGTATTTTTCATGCAGAAAACAAGTGATTTTATTTATTCATTATTTATTAAAAAAAGATTGGTAAAGCTGCCAAAATGTATTTTTGCGAAGCAACAGAACAATCTCTCTCTCTCTCTCTCTCTCTCTCTCTCTCTCTCTCTCTCTCTCTCTCTCTCTCTCTCTCTCTCTCTCTCTCTCTCTCTCTCTCTCTCTCTCTCTCTCTCTCTCTCTCTCTCTCTCTCTCTCTGTGTATCTCTCTCTCTCTCTCTCTCTCTCTGTGTATATCTCTCTCTCTCTCTCTCTATATCTCTCTCTCTCTCTCTCTCTCTCTCTCTCTCTCTCTCTGTGTATTACCCTCTCTCTGTCTCTCAGAGCAGCACATTATTTTCCTCCTCAGCTCACAGGCTAATTGATCTCTCTCCGTATTGTAGCTTCCTCTCTGCGCCATGGGTCGGGGCCAGCAGCACAATGCAAGGCTGTGATTATGGTTTGATTTAACAGCATAATACAAGATGGCTTCCTCTGAGAGAGGGGATTTATGGGCCTGTCTTGGCAATGGGCCCGCCGTTTCTCAGATCTGCTTTTTACTCTGGTGACCCCTCTGACCTAGGGTTCATTAGAACCCCCAGAGCTTCTCCGATTGGCTGGACGGAGGATTCTGGAACGCTTGTTCACCATCAAACACTGTAGTTACCGTAGCCGCAGCCCGGCAAATCCTACAGACATCTGGTTGAAATTGCCACTTGTGATAATTGTGTTTGTTTTTTGTTTGTTTTCCCCCTCAGTGCTCAGAGGCTACTGAATATTCATGAAGGTGATATGAGTGGAAGGAGGATCACAGGTTGTTTCAACAGTCCTCTAAATGAATGCAAACACATAAATACTCCCTATGACATCGACATCTGTGGTAAAAATAGAAAGGACAAAAAGGACCATTTTGTTTCATTTAATTTGTAGAATTACATCTCTCCAAGGAAATGTGTACGAATTGATGCTAGTTAAAGTATAAATCCACCTCATGTATTATGCATAGAGTACAACACATGCTATTCTTATCTTCAAGAGAAAATCTAAAAAGAAGCACATCGATACACCACAAAACATTTTTTATTTTTTATTTTGTCTCAATACAGTATCTCTGTTAGTTGATGGATGTCAACACTGTATTCATTTCAGGATATTGTTTCAACTTCAGCCTCAGTCCTATTTAAATACAGGTTTGAAAGTTCCTTAGCCAAAAGACTGAAAAGGGGTAAAAAACACAGTGTTCCTCCTCAATGTCAATTGGTGTATGTGGGGAATTCTCCACATTCATCTATTCCTCTGGTACTTCACACTTAAAAGGAGTGGAGCCCCATTAGCCTCTTCCCTACTTTTTCTACAACTTTTTTTGGAGGCTTCTTCTTTTTAGTCCAGCTGGCCCTCCACCAGAGGCTCCGTTTCCCTTGGAGACCCCTCGGTTCAAACACTTAGTAAAAAAACAGGACAACTGAACTGACTGAGGCAAATGTTTCCAAGTCCTTGGCTGCTTGGTCGTCTAATGAACATTGCTCTGCTCAAGGGGTTCAAGGACTTGTTCCAGTGGAACGTCTGTGGTTCAGGTCACTCTAGTCTGTGGCATTGGACAGATGGAGGGTCAGGTGAATGGTCAGTGTCTAGCTTTGGTATGATGATACTACTGTATATATTTATCGAAAGAAACGACCGTAGAAAAGGACGTGCTTACTGACAATTTTGCATATTGGAAATACCTACTAAATCGGTGTAAAACGGGAACAGCAGTGGAGGCTGCTGAGGGGAGGACGGCTTATAATAATGCCTGGAATGGAGTCAATGGACTCATCAACTAACCAATGGAGTACGGATATGAGCAATTCAGTAATTCCAGATATCAAGACGCTTTATGCCGTTGAGAATACTATGTTGAATACGTCCCACTGTGCACATGGTTGAATCAACGTCGTTTCTACGTCATTTGAATGAAAAAAACGTTGAACCAACATGGAATATACGCTGAATTGACGTCTGTGCCCAGTGAGATTGACGCAAAGTCCAGGCTATCTTTCGCAAGGTTAGTAATGAGTCCTAATCATAGTGACCGTCATCATATGGGATGTAAGAAAATCGCTCTCTGGAGGCCAAGGGCAACGGGTGCGCTTGAAGGTGGACTCGTCCTAACAAGCCAGAGCGGCGCGGGGGCCCTAGCTACCTGTCAAGGCCCCCAACACCCCAACCAGACATTAATGCAAATTATTGCCTGATTATTTAACTTTAGAGGCTTGATCTGTCCTTTTTATTACAATTATCATCAGTCGGGGGGCTGCGTTCCATCATCACAAAATAAACATCATCTATCATCGTTGTGGTGATTAGCCGGTGACAGGCATCGGGCTCTGGCTGCTTTGCATAACTGGGTTCTAATGCCGGGCAGTCCGGACGAGGAACGAGGGGCGAGGGGTGAAGGGTGGAGAGAGCGAATGTTGTCTGTCTGCAGAGGCTTTATGTGAGGTTATTACTGTGCTGGTAATCAGACAGAAGAAAAAGGGAGTGGGTTTTCTTTGGCGAGAGAGGCGGTGTGATGAGAGGATAGGAGAGCAGAGAAGAGGAAAGGGTAAGGGGTTTTAAGAGAAGAACGGAGAGGAGAGGGGGAGAGGAGACCAGCTCGCTCTCTGTAGCAGCATTGCATCACCATGTCCTCTTGCCCAACTCCAGTCCTGCTTTCCCAGCCAAAGCATGCGCTGCTCAGCCGCTGTAGCCCTGTTAAGTCCTTCCAGCAAGGCTAGAAGGAGCCATACAACATGCCTGGTGCCTCAGCCAAGTTACTTTACATCAGGCTGTCTAATTGCTGTGGAAAATGATGTTGCATTTTCCTGCTTATTGAAAAGGAGTGTCAATAGCCACAGTGATTTATAAACTGAGAATGACTGCAGGTTTTCTCTTTTCAAAAAAAGAGGAAAATAATAATGATTTGGAGCCTTTTTACTTGATAGATTTTGGCAGGCGTGAATAATTTTCTCACTAGGAAAACCATTAGCATGTGTTACTGTGGAGTTATTGCATCAGTCTGTAAATCTATGACATCAGTAGCTTAGTCACTGTTAAATCCTTTTCAGAAACAAGATCATTTTCATGGAGACAAAGTGTATCCATTTACAATGGCTACAATAGTTTTAACTCTACTTTAAACAGTATAGTCTTTGCCACTGGAAGAACACAATCCCATCACAGACAGAGACGTACTTTCACCCTATGTAGCCAACACAGGGCTCCTTTGTTATTTTGGGCCTTAGCTACAGTACATTTTTGTTTTGAAATTCTGGGTTGAGATGAACTTCCCTTCAGGAGAACCTGTCTTCTCAGACCGCAACGGAATGCAATCTTCAAAACAGCTTTTCTTTGTGAAGATGTAGAAATATATTATTTATGTTTGAACCAAACCACCGTTACATTGTTGACCTTGTGTGCCATGCAGATCAAAGAGGGATGGTTCTTGTGTGGGTCTTTGCTCTCTGAGTGAACGCTTCAGTGTTTTGGGGAGGTTTGCTCCGTTATGGGGTAAGTGGGTATGTTCTGGGAGAGATTGTCTTGACAGCTTCATGGTTAAGATATTCTGTGTCTCAACTGCATTCCCAGTCAAACCTTCTCAAGTCAGCACTAGATGTAGAAACCAATGTACTGCTACAGACTTATACTGTATGGCAGATGTAGGTTATATGGAAGTTATTCCATTGAGGCCTTTTGAAACATCCCTTTTTCAGTATAGATTTGTTCATGAAAAAGTAAGGAACATTCAAACAAGTACATGCAAAAGGTGCCCAAGTACACAGAAGTGAAATCCTCTGTCTTGATTGCAAGTATCTCAAATTAAATTAAAGTTCAACTGATTTTGTATCAGTTCTGCTCATTGAATTAGTTCCATCGCCGGGCCTTGTTACTACTGTGTCCTTGCTCATCACAGCCCAGGGACAATCACACCATCAAGGGCATTAGCCCTGGTCTCACCTGCTAGTGATACAGCACCACCACCATCCTGGCCCTATAAACATCACCATCCACCGTTAGTCTGTCGATGAGAGAGTGGCAAAAACACTGGATACCCTTTTAGTTGAATGGTGAACCTGACAGTAACAGCAAAACCTCTGCTTTTGGCACTTTTTTATTTGACTAGGCAAGTCAGTTAAGAACAAATTCTTATTTTCAATGACGGCCTATGAACAGTGGGTTAACTGCCTTGTTCAAGGGCAGAATGACAGATCTTGTACCTTGTCGGCTCGGGGATTTGATCTTGCAACCTTTTCGGTTACTAGTCCAACGCTCTAACCACTAGGCTACGCTGCCACCCCAAATTTGAAAGGTGTTCATAATTTTAGGTGGGAAAACATCTCCGGCATGAGGCATGACATGACATCCTGGGTAGTGCAGGGCGAGAGAGGGAGGGAGATTAGGGCCACGGTCAAAGCACCTCTAACATCTCTATCCCAGTCCCACTGCAGTGATGCTCAGTAGTGATCAGCTGTTGGACTCTAATATCCAGGCCCTTAGTAGCATTTCAGGAAAGTTCAAGGCAGACAGCGAGGGAGGGAGGGATGGATGGAGTGTGTTAAAACTCTGCAGATAGCGGGGTCTGAGAGAGTCAGGAAGCCAGGGTAGTGGCAGCAGCAGAGGGAGGTCAGGAATGCCACCTTGCTGTTCACAGGACCTCCAGGTCTCCCCTCTCTGGGGCTTCAGGAAGCACTCATTAAAAAAAAACGTAGCCTGGTTTCAGGTTCACCACACTGCCCCCTCATCCTCTCCTCTCCTTTTTGAACGAATACTAAAGGGGACATTCCGTCATCCACATCAACAAATTACTACGCATCGAAATACAACTAATACCTATTTTTGTGTATAAACTTTCAAGGTAATAAGCATCACAATTGTTTTCCAAACGCCTTATTGTGTGGTATTTCTTTAATAAACAGTTAATATTACAAAGTCCCTTAAACAGATGGTAGGCTATTGAAAGACAGATGCTATTTAGCATAGCAACACATCATGAATATGTATGTTATATTAGTTAATGACACTGATGGCCTCGCAACCGATTGGATAAGCCTTCTCAAGTGTTTTTGAAATACTAGGATACATATCCGGGATTATAGTGATATACACTATTTTCAATTGTGCTGTAATGTTTGTAAAAATGTGCTCTAATGTTTTTTCTTCATCAAAATTAAACCCAACACTGCTTTTGTTGGAAAAGTGTATTATCATTTTCTATCACATTTGATTTATAAGAAAAACATGTTCAGAACTGAAGAACTTATTTCCTTTCCATTATGTGTTCTCATTTCCATCAAGTGGACGGACAACAACTTCACTTGACGCCCCCTGCAGCCTTTAACACTTTCTACCCACCCCTATTGTCTAGGATTTATGATGAATAAGTTCCCCAAAACCGCTGCATTTAAGCTGCAGAGCAGAGAGACTCCTTCTTGACAGACTGGTGTGTAAATAGGTCAGTCCCAGGTGAACGAGCCTGTTTTTGGGCAGTTGATTGTGGGACCATAATGGGCACTGATGAGCCTATGCTTAGCGCAAAAGGCAATCTTGCCCTCTGATAACCTGTCCTTTCTTGCATTCGTGAACTACTCACCACAATTTTAAAAGCCTATTTCTTCCACCAGTCATTTTCTCTCAAATCCATGAAGTGAGGTTAACAAGTACACGCTGCAGGAGAAATGAAGTTTTATTGGGGCGCAGGGCTGGTGTTTTCTGTTGAGGAGGAGGTGGGCTTTCTGTATGAGGGTGCCTACTGCTTAGCCTCTGCTTGGATAGGGGCTGTCTGCCACCAGAGTTCTGCTGAGCTGCTCAGAGCATCACAACTGGGACTTGGTGTTTTTGAGCCTTTATCTGGAATCCATTTTCAGTAAATCTTTAAACTTTAAACCACACCATCTGATTTGACATTCCCCACAAAGCTTTACCGCATGACTGCGTGACAGAGGTGCTCGCAGTACACGTAAGTTCAAACTCACACACACGAACACACACACACACGGCCGTACAGTATTGGTAGACACACACATTCAAACACATATAACATAAACTTTGCAAAAAAAGGAAATGTCCCTTTTTCAGGACCCTGTCTTTCAAAGATGATTCGTAAAAATCCAAATAACTTCACAGATCTTCATTGTAAAGGGCTTAAACACGGTTTCCCATGCTTGTTCAATGAACCATAAACAATTAATGAACATGCACCTGTGGAACGGTCGTTAAGACACTAACAGCTTACAGACGGTAGGCAATTAAGTTCACAGTTAGGAAAACTTAGGACACTAAAGAGGCCTTTCTACTGACTCTGTAAAACACCAAAAGAAAGATGCCCAGGGTCCTTGCTCATCTGCGTGAACGTGCCTTAGGCATGCTGCAAGGAGGCATGAGGACTGCAGATGTGGCCAGGGCAATAAATTGCAATGTCCGCACTGTGAGACATTGAAGACAGCACTACAGGGAGACAGGACGGACAGCTGATCGTCCTCGCAATGGCAGACCACGTGTAACAACACCTGCACAGGATCGGTACATCTGAACATCACACCTGTGGGACATGTACAAGATGGTAACAACAACTGCCCGAGTTACACCAGGAACGCACCATCACTCCATCAGTGCTCAGACTGTAGGCCTGTAGGCCTGATGTAAGGCAGGTCCTCACCAGACATCACCGGCAACAACGTCGCCTATGGGCACAAACCCACCATCGCTGGACCAGACAGGACTGGCAAAAAGTGCCCTTCACTGACGAGTCACGAAGGAATGAGCGTTACACCGAGGCCAGTACTCTGGAGCGCGATGAATTTGGAGGTGGAGGGTTTGTCATGGTCTGGGGCGGTGTGTCACAGCATCATCGGACTGAGCTTGTTGTCATTGCAGGCAATCTCAACGCTGTGCGTTACAGGGACAACATCCTCCTCCTTCATGTCGTACCCTTCCTGCAGGCTCATCTTGACATCACCCTCCAGCATGACAGTGCCACCAGCCATACTACTTGTTCTGTGTGTGATTTCCTGCAAGACAGGAATGTCAGCGTTCTGCCATGGCCAGCGAAGAGTCCGGATCTCAATCCCATTAAGCACGTCTGGGACCTGTTGGATCGGAGAGTGAGGGCCATTCCCCCCCAGAAATGTCCGGGAACTTGCAGGTGCCTTGGTGGAAGAGTGGGGTAACATCTCACAGCAAGAACTGGAAAATCTGGTGCAGTCCATGAGGAGGAGATGCACTGCAGTGCTTAATGCAGCTGGTGGCCACACCAGATACTGACTGTTACTTTTGATTTTGACCCCCCCTTTGTTCAGGGACACATTATTACATTTCTGTTAGTCACATGTCTGTGGAACTTGTTCAGTTTATGGCTCAGTTGTTGAGTCTTGTTATGTTCATACAATTATTTATACATGTTAAGTTTTCTGAAAATAAACGCAGTTGACAGTGAGAGGACGTTTCTTTTTTTGCTGAGTTTACAAGTTTGCAGCTATTTAAATCCGTTAACTTTGGCCATTTTATAACACTTTATAATGAGTAAGACACCAGCTTTTGAAGTGAGTGACTCCCTCTCCCTCACTAACTCAGCCAGTGGGTGACTTTCTTTCCCACTCCACTCTGTAACCTTTCAGCAGAGGTAGATTATGCAGGAAGCATTGTTAATATTCACCAGGTATAGAGACATGGCCCTTGACATCCTGCTCTTCCTAGCCCTTCTCCTCCTATTGGCTGTGGTGGTCCTATTGTAATGAGCGGATCAGAAGTCAGGAAGTCAGTAGGACATCACCATGAGTTATTAATATATTATTAATACTCCTTATAAACCACCTCAGAAGGGTTTCTGACTCCCAGGTTGCTGCACCGCTCACCTCAGTGCTGCAGGAGAATACTATTCAATGAGATCTTTCTCTCTCTTTGGACTGTCTAAAACATGGATCATCATCTAGATTCAGCCACGGGACAATTATTTTCTTGAGGGGAGGGTCAGGGGGCTAGAACTCAATTTTGAATAATTTGTGGACTGCAAATTGACCATAAGAAGCCCTAACATTTTAGTCCTATTTGACTAAAACATAATAATTTAAAACCTTGCTTACATTTGTTTACGAGCACATACATATATATCCCTATTATGCTTGGGGATACTTTGGAACATATTTCCAAAATTGAAATCACTTGGATTGGATTTGCTGGTGTTTTTACAGTCTTATGTCCAACAATAAAAAATAGAAACTTTTTTTTTATTGCTCAGAGAACATGGGGGCCGGTTGGTGAACCCTGCTCTAAAACACTTGCATCTTGTGTTTGACTCCAAGACAGTGCTCACTTTACATTGATACACCATAGCTTTCTATTTAATTTCTTATTTCTCATGTTATATTTATTATACATATATTTTTTATTAGTTATACATTTGTTATATTGATTACTGCGCTGTTCGGTAGAACATGCAAGTTAAGTGTTTCACGTTAACTGTGCAGTTGACAATAACAATTATCACTAAATATACAGTTGAAGTCGGAAGTTTACATACACTTAGGTTGGAGTCATTAAAACTCGTTTTTCAACCACTCCACAAATTTCTTGTTACTTGTTAACAAATTATGGTTTTGGCAAGTCGGTTAGGACATCTACTTTGTGCATGACACAAGTCATTTTTCCAACAATTGTTTACAGACAGATAATTTCACTTATAATTCACTGTATCACAATTCCAGTGGGTCAAAAGTTTACATACACTAAGTTGACTGTGTCTTTAAACAGCTTGGAAAACTCCTGAAAATGATGTCATGGCTTTAGAAGCTTCTGATAGGCTAATTGACATAATTTGATTCAATTGGAGGTGTACCTGTGGATGTATTTCAAGGCCTACCTTCAAACTCAGTGCCTCTTTGCTTGACATCATGGGAAAATCAAAAGAAATCAGCCAAGACCTCAGAAAAAAATTGTAGACCTCCACAAGTCTGGTTCATCCTTGGGAGCAATTTCCAAACGCCTGTACACAAGTATAAACACCATGGGACCACGCAGCCGTCATACCGCTCAGGAAGGAGACGTGTTCTGTCTCCTAGAGATGAACGTACTTTAGTGCGAAAAGTGCAAATCAATCCCAGAACAACAGCAAAGGACCTTGTGAAGATGCTGGAGGAAACAGGTACAAAAGTATCTATATCCACAGTAAAATTAGTCTTTTATCGACATAACCTGAAAGGCCGCTCAGCAAGGAAGAAGCCACTGCTCCAGAACCGCCATAAAAAAAGACAAACTACGGTTTGCAACTGCACATGGGGACAAAGATCGTACTTTTTGGAGGACTGTCCTCTGGTCTGATGAAACAAAAATAGAACTGTTTGGCCATAATGACCATCGTTACGTTTGGAGGCAAAAGGGGGAGGCTTGCAAGCCGAAGAACACCATCCCAACCGTGAAGCACGGGGGTGGCAGCATCATGTTGTGGGGGTGCTATGCTACAGGAGGGACTGGTGTACTTCACAAATTAGATGGCTTCATGAGGTAGGACAATTATGTAGATATATTGAAGCAACATCTCAAGACATCAGTCAGGAAGTCAAAGCTTGGTCGCAAATGGGTCTTCCAAATGGATAATGACCCCAAGCATACTTCCAAAGTTGTAGCAAAATGGCTTAAGGACAAAGTCAAAGTATTGGAGTGGCCATCACAAAGCCCTGAACTCAATCATATAGAACATTTGTGGGCAGAACTGAAAAAGCAAGGAGGCCTACAAACCTGACTCATTACACCAGCTCTGTCAGGAGGAATGGGCCAAAATTCACCCAACTTATTGTGGGAAGCTTGTGGAAGGCTACCCAAAACGTTTGACCCAAGTTAAACAATTTAAAGCAATGCTACCAAATACTAATTGAGTGTATCTTCTGACTCACTGGGAATGTGATGAAAGAAATAAAACCTGAAATAAATAATTCTCTCTACTATTATTCTGACATTTCACATTCTTAAAAGTGGTGATCCTAAATGACATAAGACAGGGAATTTTTACTAGGATTAAATGTCAGGAATTGTGAAAAACAGAGTTTAAATGTATTTGGCTAAGGTGTATGTGAACTTCCGACTTCAACTGTATATTCATGTGCTGTTTTGACTATTCCTGTAATGTGGTTGTTTAACCATCATTGAGATCATATAATGACCAGGGATATCAAGGAGACGTGGTGTCACTTAAAGCCAATGCTAGTTGTTGGGTTGAATGGTGTCTCTGACCGATGGAAAATTCTGATTAAGTGAATGATTGAAATGTTGCTGGTCCAATGAGCATCGGATCCACCCTGTCAGTCAAAGATAATCTACTTTGTCACAAAGGAGATGGTGAAGGAGACTGCATGTCCTCTAACCCCCCCCCCCCCCCCCCCCCCCCTTACACTCCCTTGTCCTGCTTATCAAGCACTACATTACACCATTAAAGCCCCAGCCGTGCATTATCACACATATTATTACATATTACATGCTAACAAGGCCAAATCTTCCCCACAAATAGCCCCGCAGCCCTAGTTCCTGCTTGTGATGCCATCCTTGATGGATCATGCGCAAAAATCCCTGATAGGTCATTCATTTTTATTAAAATAATATCATGCACATTTCTCTGAATTCTAGCCGGGCCTCTTTGCCACTGAAAGACAACATTCATTTATTAATCAATTTGAGTCCCCATGCGGCCAGTCAAACAGTGAGCAACACTGTCGTCGGGTAGACTGGCTGCCCATGTCTAAAATGTGCTGTTCCAACTGAGCAGGCATGGGACAATCCCATTTCAAACAATAATCATTTCCCCAATAAGGACCAGCCCAGGCACTGCTACATCCTATATGCAGGGTGAACCATCATCTCCTCCCTTCCCCCTCTCCTCCTCATTGGGAATGCGTGGGCTGACAACTTTGTGGCTGCTCGCGTGCTAGCTCTCTCTCTCTCTCTCTCTCTCTCTCTCTCTCTCTCTCTCTCTCTCTCTCTCTCTCTCTCTCTCTCTCTCTCTCTCTCTCTCGCTCTCTCGCTCTCTCGCTCTCTCTCTCTCTCTTTCTCTCTCTCTGACAGAAGCCCCTGACACTACTTTGGGAGAGGAGAGCTTTGGTATTGTGCTATATCTAATTAACAACATCCAGGAGATGTAGGGGAGGAACTTCAAGTGTGTTGGCCGGGGTGTGTCTCATGCAGCAAATGCTATTCACTCTGGAAGTTAAATGAGAGCCAGCACAAGCAGAGTGGAGGGGGGGGGGGGGGGGGGGGGGGGGGGGGGGCTGCCCCTCTTGGAAGCTCTCACGGGGGCCTGGTGAGAACGGAGAGACCCTCAGATCTCCGGCAGATCACTAACAGACATGTGTAGGCCCCTCCGCAGGGGGAAGAGTGTGTGTGCGCGTGTGTGTTGAGGCTGATCTGATGCACCACCGTGGATGGTGATGTTCTGACTAGGGGACACAGGATGAAAGCCTTCTTTGATGAAGGTCTGGGGTGCTGCAGAAGACAAACTAGGTGTTCAGAATTTCTATCAGGCAGGGATGGTTTAGGAAACTGTCACAACACCATTTTACTGAGGTTAAATTGACAAATCATTACATACATAATCTTTTGCAATATTTCATTTGTTGAATAATCAAATGCAATTGTTGTTCTATCCAATGACCCAAAGGTGGTTGTTTTAGACCCCATGCTGAGCGATGTAAGGACTTAACCCTGTGTGGTAATTAGGGGAGCCTGCCTGCCTGCTCCCTGTAAACCAGCCAGCCTGGATCTGCCTGCTTGGCCAATTGATTGATTTTACAGCATGGCACTTGCAGCTCTTTGCCCTGCTCTCATTGCTCATCCAATCAGTGAAGGGCCTGTTCCAGAGGACAGCAGCGTTATATTAGAACATCATTAGTACTGTGGTCCTCTTATGGGCCTGTGGCTCAGTCCGCTGCTCTAGCACTAGTCCCATGTCCCACAGGTTTGACTGGATGGAGATGGTGTATCTCGGGTTAGTCTTTCATCAGCCTGTGGATGTTGCCAATGTATCATTTGAGTTGTTCCTGGTCCAGTGGTTAGCAGCGGTGGAGACCAGTCCAGACCAGTGCCAGTGTTAGTCGGCATGCCCCCCCGCTGTGCCGTGTGCCAGACTGTCTGTGACTGATCTGTGGGCAGCTGTGTGGAGAGTCGTGTGTGTGTGTCCTGAATACCTTGTCACTCATAAAGAGACCCTGTAAATCACATTCCTCTCCCCTTGGGGATTGAAGAATGCAGGACATGCTGTAAAATGCATACCTCGAAAGCCCTTTTAATTCACAACAGACATGTCTGCTTTACTGCAGGGTTTAGAGGGGCATGCTTTCCTTTGAGGGCCCTGTGATGAGAAAGGGTTGAAAATGACCTCCGCTAAAAATATCACATGTAAGCTGTGGACTTACTGCACACTGTTACTGGTTACTGTTTCTGTGACTGAGAACAGAACTGGTACTTGTGGACATGAAGCTAGTGTTAGGGTTGGGTTGTGATTGTTATTGAGGCAAGGGTAAGGGTTGAACCAGGATGTGGACATGAAGCTAGTGTTAGGGTTAGGGTTGTGATTGTTATTGAGGCAAGGGTAAGGGTTGAACCAGGATGTGGACATGAAGCTAGTGTTAGGGTTAGGGTTGTGATTGTTATTGAGGCAAGGGTAAGGGTTGAACCAGGATGTGGACATGAAGCTAGTGTTAAGGTAAGGGTTAGGGTTGTGATTGTTATTGAGGCAAGGGTAAGGGTTGAACCAGGATGTGGACATGAAGCTAGTGTTAAGGTAAGGGTTAGGGTTGTGATTGTTATTGAGGCAAGGGTAAGGGTTGAACCAGGATGTGGACATGAAGCTAGTGTTAGGGTTAGGGTTAGGGTTGTGATTGTTATTGAGGCAAGGGTAAGGGTTGAACCAGGACGTGGACATGAAGCTAGTGTTAAGGTAAGGGTCAGGGTTGTGATTGTTATTGAGGCAAGGGTAAGGGTTGAACCAGGATGTGGACATGAAGCTAGTGTTAAAGTAAGGGTTAGGGTTGTGATTGTTATTGAGGCAAGGGTAAGGGTTGAACCAGGATGTGGATATGAATTGAATTGAACTTATTTGGGTAAGAGACATATACAACAATATGTACAATGTGGTCCCAGAGTATAGCACTTCAAAGTATTAATTAAAACCCTTGTTTCCAAAGTGGTCCTCATGAAGCTAGGATTAGGGTTGTGATTGAGGCAAGGCTTAGGGTTGAACCAGGATGTGGACATGAAGCTAGGGTTAGGGTTGTGGTTGAGGCTAGGGTTAGGTTTGAACCGGGATGTGGACATGAAGCTAGGGTTAGGGTTGTAGTTGAGGCTAGGGTTAGGTTTGAACCGGGATGTGGACATGAAGCTAGGGTTAGGGTTGTAGTTGAGGCTAGGGTTAGGTTTGAACCGGGATGTGGACATGAAGCTAGGGTTAGGGTTGTAGTTGAGGCTAGGGTTAGGTTTGAACCGGGATGTGGACATGAAGCTAGGGTTAGGGTTGTGGTTGAGGCTAGGGTTAGGTTTGAACCGGGATGTGGACATGAAGCTAGGGTTAGGGTTGATAAGGTTGAGGTTAAGGCTGGTGCCTCCTGTAATAAACCTGGGTTCTTTTAAAACATCTCCAGATTTTTAAGAACCAGCGTTTCTTCCCCCTCAATGTCTCCCTAATGTGTTTGTAGTCTATACATGCTGCACAAGTCAGTACATCTGCCTATTATCATCCTATTGGATCTACAGTACCAATACATTGAGGTGTTGCTAATTTATGACTTGAGTCTCACTAACCCCTTTACTGATACGATTTCATATCCTCCGGCTATTTTCTCTCTTTTTATTCTCTGAGAGAATAAGGAATTCCAGTGGCAAAAGCTCTCAAAAACCTCAGATCAAACGTATTCTCGGCTGAATTCCCTGTCAGAATAAAATCATTTGTTCCTCAGCGCTAACACTCTGCTTGACGCTTTGTCCCTCCCTGGACCTCTCTCTCTCTCGCGCTCTCTCTCGCTCTCTCTCTCTCTCTCTCCCCCTCTCTCTCTCTCTCTTGCTCTCTCTCTCTCTATAACTGGTGTGTGTGTGTTTTATGTGGTTTCAACAGCCATTTCCTTTGGGCCAATCTGTCACTGGTAATGTTGGACTACACACAGGTCAACTTTAACAACTGCTCTGTATGCACTTTGCGGTTTTCCAAGTGTGTCCTTTCTCATCTGTTTCTGGAGTGAAACTAGCATTGTGTCCAGGCCAACATTACAAGCAGGGGCAAGACGGGGTCAGAAGAACCTATTTCAAAGCCTCCATAATTACCTTGAAAGATAGCCAGTGTCTTATAAATGTCTGATATGATAGGGTTCAATGTGGGAGGAAAAATGCTTTGTTGGCAGCAAGGAGAGCGAGAACTTGTGTGGCTTCTAAGAAGAAAGTTTTTCTCCTGAATTATTTAAGCAATCAACACTCATATACTTCTAAGATTAAAGGAGAGGTTTTCAAAGAACAGTTCAACTCTCTGATGTACTGGCTACTGTCTATTGTGTCTACTGTCTCTATGTTCAGTTTTGAACCAAGGAGTGGGAAATATAACAACGTACCATTTATATTGTGGGGGGATTTCTGTACATGGGACTTTTCTTTTCTAGTAAAGTGTAATATGAATTTATAGGCCAATTGAATTCAATCGGCCTGGTATTGTATAGTGGAGACCTAAAACAACGCAACCTAATTTCAAACATATTATATTCCGTGAGAAAAAACACCCATGGTTTGAAATAACTCACCAGACAGCAATTAAGTAAAAAAACAACAATATTGTATTTCATAAAAATGTACAAAAGATATATACATATCCAACACAACAGAGTTGCATGGTAGTGTACAAAAAACCCAAACATTGATTCCTAATACACTATGATATCTTAGATTCCTCGTCATCATCAAGGGCTGCATTGGAGAAGAAGTCATTTGACACCGAAAAGGAGAATTCTCTTTCCCTTTTAGATTTTTCCTAATTCATCACCAAGAGTTAATAGCAACGTTACCACCCCCAGAATATGTATCATATCAAGTATTTGCATATTCTTTAGAAATTGTCGCTTAATTCCAGTCACAACTTGTCCCCGACACTGAGACGTCACTGTTCATCTCAATAGTCCAACTCAACGCGGCAGACAAATAAGACAATGGCTCATATCGAAGACACTGTATGGAAATAGACCTGACATGACTAAATAGATTAGAAAAAGATTTCTTCTGACTCTAATGAATGATTTAATCATTTTTCTCCCAGATTTTTTTGTTGTTGCAACTTCACTGACAGAAAAAAATCTAATCTGCACAGATGAATGAGTTTCAGATAAAATCTGAGAGAAAGAATCAAATTGTTTTAGATCAAGTCATTTACACAATTTACATATATGTGTGTCTTTAAATAACTAAATGATAGAAAAATCCAAAATCGGTATCATACAGAAGGACCTGGTTGCACTTCAACGTGATCTGTGTCATATGCTTGTCTTGCATATTCTGCGGCATAGCCAGGCACTTGGTAAACTTGTTTTACTGCAGAACTGTACACTATCTCATGTACAACATTAACAGAATTGTGCTGTGGATTACATTATACTTACTTACTCATCTAAGGCAAAATATGGCTTCTCAATAGATATGAAATCGCCATATTAGCTCCATAATGATACTGTACAGGATAATACAATAAGTAGCACAAACATAGTGGTGATTTAGCATGAAGTCTTCAGAATCTCATAGGTTCCTTAGTCTCTGGTGGCCGTCAAAGTTCTCCAATGAGGTGCTTAGTGTTCAATCACATGGTCAGGAGGACCTCTGCAACAATGTTAACTAGTAGGTTCCCCTCTTGTTATTCACACAGTCAGTTTAAACTCTTGGTGATAGATAAACTATCGTTCTTAGAGCTTGGGTTACAATAGGTCATTTCTTTTAACACACATCCTGGGCCAAATACACCAAGGTAGGTAACGTGTGTTTTACCTGTGTCTGCCTTCAGTGTATTTGGGATCATCCTTATGACATCATGCTGAGGAACTTGTTCTCTTCTGCAAGCGCGGTGAGCAGGGAGCTCATATCGCCGATGGCCATGTTGCTGCCCCCTGCAGGGAGGGGCAGGGAGGGCAGGGTGACAGAGTTCCGGGGGGTGGTGAGTCTGGAGGAGGTCTGGGACAGACTCTGGAGGATGCTGGGGCTGATGGTGCCTGACATCAGGCTGGAGTGGTCCCCGTCATCCAGCATGGTGTCAAAGTCAATCTGGGGCTCCTCTGCCCCTGTCCCATTGGACGAGTCCACCGTACTGGAGACCTGGTTGTTTACTCCCGGTGAGGTCATGGAGGTCTCAGTGCTGTCTGAGGGACATTGAAGAACGTCTACTACTGATGATGTCATCATCTGCATGTTGATGTTCCCGTTTGGCTCAAACACGTGTATCTGTCCTGTGTAGAACATAACATTGTTGTCTGTGTTGTTGCCATTGCTGCAGTGATTGCCAATTGAGTTTTGTCGCTGGATTGTCATTGACCCCGAATGCTGTCTGCTTAGAGACTTATGTTCTGTGGGCGGTCTTGGCTGGATGAGTATTTGACCTCCATTTTGTATAGGATGCTGAACCTGGGACGCTATGTTATAGTTCTGTTGATGTGAGATCATCCGCGAAGAGTTCACACCGCTATCCTTAAATGTGACTTGAGACGATTGACTCCCCCCTGGCTGCGTCCTCAGTCGGCTGTTCTGCGTGTCTACAGTGTGCACTGTGCCACCAACTGCCATACTACTACAGGAGGACCGCTGGTTAGCGTTAGCGTTAGCGTTAGCATCACTAGGACCGAGACCCTGGTTAAACCCATACTCGAGGCTCACTGGTTCATTGAGGTTAGCATTAGCGGGCTGCTGTTGCTGTAGGCTCTGTTGCTGGACACAGCTCAGCCTGGTGTCAGCCTTCTGCTGCTGTATGTATCTCCCCTGCTGGGCTGCGTGAGCCAGGTTGTGGTTAATCTGTGCAATGTGTTGGTTGGAGTTAAGATTCTGCTTCTGGAACGAGACAAAGTTCTGTTTCTGTTGGACCATGGCGAGGTTTGAGTTGCTTCGACCGAACGGCAGATGTTGGGTTGGGTTGTGAAGAGCTTCCACAGTCCCTGAGCTGACCTCGTTCCACTGCACCGGCATGGTGCTCGTCTTACTGGGTGAGGAGGGGAAAGACTGCTGCGGATGGCCTGGGCTTAGGGCACAGGAGAGGCGCATGGTTTGTGGTGCAGACGAAGGGTTCATACTCATATTGGTGTCCACCACAGCCATCCTTCGCTGGTGGTAAAACTGCTGCTGTTGCTGGGGGTTAAGGTTTGTTGCGTTTCCATGGAAACCACATTGTGCTTGTCGGTTGTACCCGTTGGCACAGTCTGACTCTCCAGCTCCGCCCTGAGCAGTGATGTAGTGAACGACGTCATCAGGAAGTACCATCATCTCCTCCTCACTGCTGTTGCGCCTACCGCTCATATCGCCGGCCATGGTCTCCATGGCCACATTCTCAGAGATGCTGGGCGGCCGGGGGCAGTAGGGGTATCGCTGCAGGCTGTCGTCGGAGCGCGGCTGGTGGCTCTGGAGCGCCAGGTGGCGCCGCTCGGCTGCAGACAGGGCCTGGTTCGGCTGGCAGCCGTGTGGGTGGAGGTTCTGCATGTTGCCCGTGCTGTTGTAGCGCTGCACCTGAGGCTGATGGGACAGTGGGTTCAGGGATGGCCGCCGGGGGACGGGGTCGCTAGCCCGACGGGGAATGTTGGACGGAGCTTCGTGGGGCATCATGCTGCGGCCGTTATAGCTTCCCATATCGCCGCTGCAGCGCCTGGGAACCCCACTGGGGACAATGGTGTTGAAGGAGGAGTAACCAGACGACGAGTCTCCCTGGGAAGCGTCCCTGTAGAGGGCCAAGCAGGTCTTGAGACTCATCCTCTCCATGTTGGGTAAAGGTGTGGGTGGGGCTCCGCCTGTAGCCGCCGCATATTTCGCCTTGAGGTGGTAGTGCTGGGCGGGGGTGAGGCTGAGGTTACTGGGCAGCCGCCCCCCTCCTCCACCACCTCCACACTGGCTGGCGTCGCTGGACCTCCGGGACAGGTCTGCAGAGATGGGGTCGTAGGAGCCGGTGGAGCTGATGTTGTGGTGGCGGTGACCACTGAACGTGGAGGCGTCGCTGGAGCGGCGGCTGGAGTAGCAGGGGGAGATGCCAGAGGAGCGGCGGCTGATGTAGGCAGAGGAGACGGTGCTGGTGGCGCTGTCCCTGCGCTCCATCAGATGGTCCAGCTGGTTCAGGACAGTCACCTTACTGGAACACAGCTCACTGAGGCTGAACGATCCAGGCCCACCACACATATTTCCACTCTCCAGAAGGGACCCTGAAGCGAAGAAGAATTGATTTCACACAGGAGGAATGTAGCCTGAATAGATTTCTGAATGTACTGAATACTCAAAAAGGATATCCTCCTTCTTTCTTTTTATGTTTACTCACCGCTTGCTGGTATGGGCGGTAGCTTGGTGTTCTGGACTGGAGGAGTTGAATGATGATTGGCCCACTGGCAGGAGTCCCTTGCCGTCTTCAGTTTCTCCTTCTTCAGGTGTTCTAGTCTGTGGATGTGGCTGAGGCCTAGGTGTTGACGTAGGTGGAGGCCCACCCCGACCCCTGCTGTCCCAGACGAGAGGCCAGAGAAGAGGGAGTCCATGAGGGGCCCCGAGGGGTCGTCCAGCCCAGTCAGGTCCCCCATGCTGCCCCCGCCGCTATGGAGAGCCATCTCTACTCCACTGTCATGGTTGGTGGAACCGCCAAGTGGCGACGGCTCGCTGCTACATGACGACTGACCACCAGGGCTGGACTGATACATCGAGAGAGAGAGAGAGAGAGAGAGAGAGAGAGAGAGAGAGAGAGAGAGAGAGAGAGAGAGAGAGAGAGAGAGAGAGAGAGAGAGAGAGAGAGAGAGAGAGAGAGAGAGAGAGAGAGAGAGAGAGAGAGAGAGAGAGAGAGAGAGAGAGAGAGAGAGAGAGAGAGAGAGAGAGAAACAACATGTTTATATCTAAAAAGGAAAGGGATCAGCATCTAACGAAGAGAAAGTAGAACAGTGATAACACAACAACATAAGGAGACGTACTGTGAATCATGCAAGTTCTTTTCTCCACAACTTTAATTGTAAATAACGAGTTTTGGTTGGGGTGGCTATAGATTATAGCTCGCTTTAGACTGTCTGTGAATTAGAAATGGGGGAGATGAAAGGATGCTTGAGTACATGCTAGGCCGGCACACGGGGCTATGAATCTGTGGCTCTCTGGGTTGTTGGGCTCCCCAGTCCCTCTTTACAGTATGAGGACCTAAAATTCCGTAATAACTATTATACACACGTTTGGACTGTGTTCCTTACTGGCTGTGGCTTGTCATACAGCAGTAGTACATGATGATGACATGACGGGAGATATTATGAAAGATATTCTGTATTAAACTGAAGCTCAAACTGAAGCTGTGCTCACCTTAGTAACGTCTGTCCTTAAGGAAAGTTTGAAAGAGAAGAGAAATGGAAAGGAAACGTGCAGAGAGTGTTAGATAGGAAGGATAAAAGTTTGTTAGGTAAGATTTGCATGCCATTGTTAGTAGGGGCTCAGACTGAGAAAATAGAAGGACATTATCTGTATTTAACCAGGCAAGTCAGTTAAGAACAAATTCTTATTTACAATGACAGCGCAGGAACAGTGGGTTAACTGCCTTGTTCAGGGACAGAACGACAGATTTTTACCTTGTCAGCTCAGGGAGTCAATCTAGCAACCTTTGGGTTACTGGCCCAACGCTCTAACCACTAGGCCACCTGCCGCCCCTTATCTGATTGCACAAATCTATAAAGTGGCTAAACCATAGATTGGGAGGGCACACATAACCGTACGGTAAACTAAAAACTGTCTGTGTTTGCTGAATTATATTTCCACTTCTACTCTAAATGATCTCTCTTTGGATGATAGGCTGCAACGCCAGATGATCCCTTACCACAGACTTCTCCGTCTTGATAGACTTGACCTGCAGGTAGTCCTCCATGCCTCTCGAGGTGCTGTCCATCTCCTCCATGCCCCGGCCTGTCTCGTTCTCTCCATTCTCTTTGGGTGGCACGGGTCTGCTGGGCGGCAGGTCGCTGCGCTGTTTCTTGGTGACGTGGGCCTCTGGTCCGTGGACTGTCTTCACGTGCTTTCTGAGAGAGCTGGGGTCCGTGTAGCGCTTCGTACACCCGGGGACTTTACACACGTAGGGTTTCTGTGGATACAAGTGTATTTATTTCATCATTATATAGAAAGGTTATACTCCGAGAGATAAAATACATTTTACATTAGAGACATGTCATGTCATATATATATACACACACACACTACCGTTCAAAAATTTGGGGTCACTTAGAAATGTCCTTGTTTTTGAAAGAAAAGCACTTTTTTTGTGTCCATTTAAAACAACATCAAATTGATCAGAAATACAGTATAGACATTGTTAATGTTGTAAATGACTATTGTTGCTGGAAATGGCAGATTTTTTTATGGAATATCTGCATAGGCGTACAGAGGCCCATTATCAGCAACCATCACTCCTGTGTTCCAGTGGCACGTTGTGTTAGCTAATCCAAGTTTATAATTTTAAAAGGCTAATTGATCACCCTTTTGCAATTATGTTAGCACAGCTGAAAACTGTTGTCCTGATTAAAGAAACAATAAAACCGGCCTTCTTTAGACTAGTTGAGTATCTGGAGCATCAGCATTTGTGGGTTCGATTACAGGCCAGAAACAAAAAACGTTCTTCTGAAACTCGTCAGTCTATTCTTGTTCTGAGAAATGAAGGCTATTCCATGCGAGAAATTGCCAAGAAACTGAAGATATGATACAACGCTGTGTACTACTCCCTTCACAGAACAGCGCAAACTGTCTCTAACCAGAATAGAAAGAGGAGTGGGAGGCCCCGGTGCACAACTGAGAAAGAGGACAAGTACATTAGAGTGTCTAGTTTGAGAAACAGACGCCTCACAAGTCCTCAACTGGCAGCTTCATTAAATAGTACCCGCAAAACACCAGTCTCTACGTCAACAGTGAAGAGGCGACTCCGGGATGCTGGCCTATGCAGAGTTGCAAAGAAAAAGCCATATCTCAGACTGGCCAATAAAAAGAAAATATTAAAATGGGAAAAAGAACAGACAATGGATAGAGTAATTCTGCCTAGAAGGCCAGCCTTCTAGGAGGCCATCTGTATGCCTATGTAGATATTCCATAAAAGATCTGCCGTTTCCAGCTACAATAGTCATTTACAACATTAACAATGTCTACACTGTATTTATGATCAATTTGGTGTTATTTTAATGGCCAAAAAATTTGCTTTTCTTTCAAAAACAAGGGCATTTCTAAATGAACCCAAACTTTGAACTGTAGTGTATATTTAATCCGAAGAGATTTACAGTACAGTGAGTGTATACATTTAAATGTGGCCCCAGCGGGAAGCAAACCGACAACCCTGGTGTTGTTACCACCACACTCTTACCAAGTGAGCCACACAGGATCCAGAGTGAGATTAATATCATCCAGTTCATATTCTGTTTAATAACATTCAAATACATGCCTGGGAATTAGAATATCCATCCCCTCCTACTTACTCAGATTAGCTGTGACTAGCTGTTGTTGTAAACAGGCAATTAGAGTGTATAAATTATGTATGTAAGACCAGTGACTTGTTGGTTCTGCTTACAGCCACAGAATATCACTAAGATTTATGCGGCTTCCAGTAATAAAGTTACAGTTATACTGGTGGGATGGATCCAGTCTTGTTTTTCATCCCGAGGGGTTGTGTGTGTGTGTGTGTGTGTGTGTGTGTGTGTGTGTGTGTGTGTGTGTGTGTGTGTGTGTGTGTGTGTGTGTGTGTGTGTGTGTGTGTGTGTGTGTGTGTGTGTGTGTGTGTGTGTGTGTGTGTGGATCCATGGGATGCTTTTCCCCTACACTTCTCTCCTCCATCTCCTGATGGATAGGCGAGTAGGAGGCTTGGAACGGTTCCAGGGTTCATTTTGTATTGGTGATCTGCAGGTGGTCTGGATCTCCATAAGGGATGCCTTCGCTTGATTCACACTAATGCACTGTGGGGCTGCCATGCTCATTAGTTCCGTACATCATTATTTACTCACACACACATCTGCATACACACACACACACACACACACACACACACACACACACACACACACACACACACACACACACACACACACACACTTAGGAACACACGCACGCACACACAAACGAACACAACACACACACACACGGCCGTGGTTTAATGCGGCAAGTATAGACGTCCAAGAACAATCCCCGTGCGTGATGAGAAAAAGTCCACACATCTCATTTCAGCCTGAATATGTAAAAGGCTAGCAGACAACAGATTGAAGATACATATGTCAGTTTGTATTTTCTTGATGCCACAATCTTTTGACCCAGGACCTTACAGTAAGTCACAAAAGGTAGAAGAGTATTGATCCTACAGATGTCTGTCTAAGAGAATATCTAATGGACTTCATAAGTGAGTCTGTCTGAAGTCTTGGCAGGGCAGAATGGAGCTGCAGTGCTGTGCAGTGTGGGAGCTTGACAGCATCCAAAATGGTGCCCGATTGCCTGCATAGTACGCTATTTTTTGACCAGGGCCCTGAAAGTACTGCGCTATGAAGGGAATAGGGTGGTGTTTGGGAGGCAGCCCCAGTAGGACCTCATTGAAGTGTGTGTGCGCGCGGGCGCACCTCGTTGGAGTGTGTGCGATTCTGGTGCTTGGCTCTGTCCGAGGCGTTGGAGAAGGCTTTGTTGCATCCCTCGTGGTCACACACATATGGTTTTTCCCCGGTGTGAGATCGCAGGTGGGTCTTCAGATTCTCCAGGCGAGAATAGGCCTTACAGCAGCCCTCAAACTGCAAGAGAGAGAAAGGAAAACACCAAAGCGGTCAAACACAGGATCTTTGTACAGTGTATTTCACGTCTATCCTTGTTTTCCATTCCTGTTGAATTTCTATAAAGATGTCCTTTGCAATTATTGTGTAATGAATGATAGTCTTGTGTGGAGGCATATACAGTGCATTCGGAAAGTATTCAGACCCCTTCACCCTTTTCACATTTTGTTACGTTACAGCCTTATTCTAAAATTGATTACATTTTTTAAAAATCTCATCAATCTACACACAATACCCCATAATGACAAAACAAAAACTGGTTTTGGGATTTTTTTTGCAAATGTTTCAAAAATAAAAAACAGAAATACCTTATTATTAAGTATTCAGAACCTTTGCTATGAGACTCGAAATTGAGCTCAGGTGCATCCTGTTTCCATTGATCATCCTTGAGATGTTTCTACAACTTCATTGGAGTCCACCTGTGGTAAATTCAATTGATTGGACATGATTTGGAAATGCACACACCTGTCTATATAAGTTCCCAATGTTGACAGTGCATGTCAGAGCAAAAACCAAGCCACGAGGTCGAAGGAATTGTCTGTAGAGCTTCGAGGCACAGATCTGGGGAAGGGTACCAAAAAATGTCTGCCGCATTGAAGGTCCCCAAGAACACAGTGGCCTCCATCATTCTTAAATGGAAGAAGTTTGGAACCACCAAGACTCTTCCTAGAGCTGGCTGCCCGGCCAAACTGAGAAATCGGGGAAGAAAGGCCTTGGTCAGGGAGGTGACCAAGAACCCGATAGTCACTCTGACAGAGCTCCAGAGTTCCTCTGTGGAGATGGGAGAACCTTCCAGAAGATCAACCATCTTTGCAGCACTCCACCAATCAGGCCTTTATGGTAGAGTGGCCAGACAGAATCCACTCCTCAGTAAAAGGAACATGACAGCCCGCTTGGAGTTTGGCTGCAATCGCTGCTTCAGAGCCATATCCCTGTAATGATTAGAGATCTTTTGCCAAGTGTTATTGAAGTGTTGTGGTTGCAGGTTCTCTTGGCACATCTAAAGCATTTTCTTATGGGGTGTTGCTATAGGCCACCAAGTGCTAACAGTCAGTATCTAAATAATATGTGTGAAATGCTTGATAGTGTATGTGATGTCAACAGAGAGGTCTACTTTCTTGGGGACCTGAATATTGACTGGTTTCATCAAGCCGTCTGCTCAAGAGGAAGCTTCTTACTGTAACCAGTGCCTGTAATCTGGTTCATGTTATTAATCAACCTACCAGGGTGTTTACAAACACTACAGGAACAAGATCATCCACATATATCGATCACGTTTTTACTAATACTGTAGAACTTTGTTCTAAAGTTGTTTCCGTACCCATTGATCACAATATAGTGGCTATATCCAGGAAAGCCAAAGTTCCAACAGCTGGACCTAAAATAGTGTATAAGAGATCATACAAAAATGTTGCTGTGACTCTTATTCGGACGATATTTGTTGGTCTGATGTGATTAATGAGGAGCATCCAGACGCTGCACTTGATGCATTTATGAAATTGCTTCTTCCAACTATTGATAAACATGCACCTGTTAAGAAACTCACTGTTAGAACTGTTAAGGATCCATGGTTTGATGAGGAAATGATCAACTGTATGGTTGAAAGAGATGGAGCAAAAGGAGCGGCTATTAAGTCTGGCTGCACATCTGACTTACTTACTGCAAATTGAGAAATGATGTGACTAAACTCAACAAAAAATAAGAAGAAACCGTATTATGAAGTCAATACGAATGATATAAAGAATGATGGGAAAAACACTTTGGAGTACTTTAAATGAAATTATGGGCAGAAAGACAAATTCAACTCCATCTTTCATCGAATCAGATGGCTTATTCATCACGAAACCATTTGATGTTGCCAATTATTTGTATGATTATTTCATTGGCAAAGTGGGCAAACGTAGGCAGGAAATGCCAACAATGAACAATAAGCAATTGTATTCATGTATAAAAAAAACAAATAATGAAAGAAACGCATTGCAAGTTGGAATTTTGTAAAGTTATGTGGGAAAGGTGGAAAAATGATTGTTATCGATCAATAATGACAAACCTTCAGGCATTGACAACTTAGATGGAAAGCTACTGAGGATGGTAGCTGACTCTATAGCCACTCCTATCTGCCAAATTTTTAATCTGAGCCTAGAGGAAAGTCTTTGTCAGGGCTGGAAGGAAGCCAAAGTAATTCTGCTATCCAAGAGTGGTAAAGCGGCCTTTACTGGTTCTAACAGCAGACCTATAAGCTTGCTGCCAGCTCTTAGCAAACTGTTGTAAAATATTGTGTTTGACCAAATACAATGCTATTTCTCTGTAAACAGATTAACAACAGACTTTCAGCATGCTTATAGAGAAGGGCACTCAACATGTACTGCACTGACATAAATGACTGATGATTGGTTGAAAGAAATTGTAATAAGAAGATTGTGGGAGCTGTACTGTTAGATTTCAGTGCTGCCTTTGATATTATTGACCATAACCTGTTGTTGAAAAAACGTTTGTGTTATGGCTTTTCAACCTCTGCCATGTCGTGGATTCAGAGCTATCTATCTAATAGAACTCAAAGTTTTCTTTAATGGAAGCTTCTCTAATGTCAAACATGTAAAGTGTGGTGTACCGCAGGGCAGCTCTCTAGGCCCTCTACTCTTTTCTATTTTTTACCAATGACCTGCCACTGACATTAAACAAAGCATGTGTGTCCATGTATGCTTATGATTCAACCATATACGCATCAGCAACCACAGCTAACGAAGTCACTGAAACCCTTAACAAAGAGTTGCAGTCTGTTTTGGAATGGGTGACCAGTAATAAACTGGTCCTGAACATCTCTAAAACTAAGAGCATTGTATTTGGTACAAATCCTTCCTTAAGTTTTAGACCTCAGCTGAATCTGGTAATGAATGGTGTGGCTGTTGAACAAGTTGAGGAGGCTAAATTACTTGCCATTACTTTAGATTGTAAACTGTCTTGGTCAAAACATTTAGATTCAATGGTTGTAAAGATGGGGAGAGTTCTGGCCATAATAAAGAGATGCTCTGCTTTTTTGACACCATACTCCAAAAAGCAAGTTCTGCAGGCTCTAGTTTTGTCTAATCTTGATTATTGTCCAGTCGTGTGGTCCAGTGCTGCAAGGAAAGACCTAGTTAAGCTGCAACTGGCCCAGAACTGAGCGGCACGTGTTGATCTTAATTGTAATCAGAGAGCTGATATAAATACTATGCATGCCAGTCTCTCTTGGCTAAGAGTTGAGGAGAGACTGACTGCATCACATCTTTTTTATAAGAAACATGAATGTGTTGAAAATCCCAAATTGTTTGCATAGTCAACTTACACACAGCTCTGACACACACACATATCCCACCAGACATGCAACCAGGTGTCTTTTCACAGTCCCCAAATCCAGAACAAATTCAAGAAAGCGTACAGTACTATATAGAGCCCTAATTGCATGGAACTTCCTTCCGTCTCATATTGCTGAAATGAACAGCAAACCTGGTTTAAAAAACAGATAAAGCAACACCTCGCGGCCCAACGCCTCTCCCCTATTTGACCTAGATAGTTTGTGTGTATGCATTGATATGTAGGCTACATGTGCCATTTTAATGTATGTATGCAGTTCTGTCCTTGAGCTGTTCTTGTCTATTGATGCTGTGTTATGTCATTCTGTATTATGTTTCATGTTTTGTGTGGACCACAGGAAGAGTAGCTGCTGCAAATACCAAAAGTACTGAGTAAAGGGTCTGAATAATTATGTAAATGTGTTATTTGAGTTGTACATTTTTTATACATTTGCAAAAATGTCAAAATCAGTTGTTGCTTTGTCATTATGGGGTATTGTATGTCGATTGGTGAGGGGGGAAAAACGATGTAATCCATTTTAGAATAAGGCTGTAACGTAACAAAATGTGGAAATTGTGAAAGGGTCTGAATACTTTCCAAATGCACTGTTTAGAGTCACCAATCCTAACTTCCGAAACAAATCTCCCCTTGACATCAGTGCATGATTTATGTGAAAGTTAAGGATTTGTGTGTAAGTGTGAGTGTAAGTGTGAGTGTGAGTGTGACGGTACACTCTACAAATGTTTAGAGAGGCAAATGCTCAGCGAAGGCCGAGCCTGGCGACGACCAGTTACTCACGGTACACTTGTGTGGCTTCTCCCCCGTGTGTCTCCTCATGTGAACCACCAGCATGTACTGAGCCTTAAAGGGCTTCTGCTCCCTGGAACACTCATCCCAGCGGCACACAAACTCCTTCTTCTCCCCGTGGATGTGGTCGTTATTGATGTGCTGTAGGGAGACACGCCCGGATGAGACGTGTTAATACCTTTCTGGATCTCTACAGCCTGTGAGACTTACGGACCCGTCCAGTAACAACCCCCAGCCCCTACTCCCTAAACACTTGTGTCGATCTAAGGGATTGGATAGGTGTAAAGCAACAGTCATTCAATTGTAGTAATTCTTTTAAATCTACATAAGTGCCTAAGGGGAAGGGGCTAGGTTTTCTTTCTGTGCATGGCCTGTAACTTCTCCTGATGTTAATAATGTTTACATATTTTGCATTACTCATCTCAAATGTATATACTGTATTCTATTCTACTGTATTTTAGTCTATGCCGCTCCGACATTGCTCGTCCAATTATGATATATTCTTAATTCCATTCCTTTACTTTAGATTTGTGTGTATTGTTTGTATTGTTGTGAAATTTGTCAGATATTACTTGTGAGATATTACTGCACTGTTTGAGCTAGAAACACAAGCATTTCGCTACACCCGCAATAACATCTGCTAAACACGTGTATGTGACCAATACAATTTGATTTGATGTTTCTCTCCCCACAGAAGTCCCTCTGAGGTTGTCTTTTTTATTCGGTCTCTAGCTGTGTTCTGTTCTGTCTGTCGTTGAGTGTATTTGTACTACTTAGAGAACACACTATCAACAGGAGACAGAGGTTTTCTCTGTGATAGAGGTCTATTAGAACAAGTCCATTTCAGGTTGTGACAGAGGCAGAGCAGCCATTTGCCTATCAAAGAGATTAGGAGTAACGCCATCAATCAAAGTTTGCCGTTAACTTTCCGTTTGTCAGACAGTGAAGAAAAAAGACGCGATTGTGTTGTCGGGACGCACAATTTGCAGTGTGGTTCTGTTAGATGAGTTCCACTAGTCTACTTTTTCCACAAGAGGGATCCTACGGTTAGGGAAATTAAAATCAATCGTCAAACAGGCAAATGCTCCTTTGCTCCGCTCTGTTTGTATGTGTCTGAAGGGGCAGCCTCTCAACACTTTAATTCAATGGAATTGCCCCGTGACGGATTTCCAACTCTCTTATCCAAGATTGATGTGGCATCCCGCTGGCTGGCGTGCATAGCCTAGGACGAATGGGTCTGGACAGGTATTGTGCACCACCCTCATTAGGGCTGTAGTGTTTGAGTGCAGGGGCCCAGTGAGTGTGGAGGGATTACAACTCAAACACAGCTGTTTCCTGGGATCCCTTGATGAACACATCTGCAGAAAAGGACTTAATACCCTGAGTACATCAGGAATGACTAACAACAAGGTAACCAATAGGATGCTTGGGTTTCAACCATGCAGCAACTAAAGTAACTGTTTTCCTTGCAAGAGTATAGCGCTAACAAGCATATATGCATTCACACGCGCGCGCACACGCACACACACACACACTTCGGTGACAAGGACCATCATTGTAGTAGCTAAATGCCAACATATTCCTTAGGCTACTCTCTCTACATGTTGGTTTAATGTCTGGCCCATGATAATTAAGCCAAAGACACATGGCGGTTGAGCGTGCGTTGACTGCTCTCTCAGACAAGCAGCTCTTTGTCCGTAACTGCCTAACCTAAACCATCCTGGCCTATCATTAGGAAGTATCTCGGAGGTTTCACGTTCAGCTGGAGTGTAACTGTCGGTGACTGAGTGAAACAATGAGGACAGATAATGGAGGCCATAGTCGAAGCTCCTCTGTTACAGTGCCCCCCCCCCTTCTCTCTCTCTCCCTCTTCCTCTCGCTCACTCTTCCTCTCTCTCTCTCTTCCGCTCGCTCTCTCTTCCTCTATCTCTCTAACCTGCTCTCTCTCTCTTCCTCTATCTCTCTTCCTCTCTCTCTCTTCCTCTCTTCCACTCTCTCTCACTCACTCTCTCTCTCTCTCTCTTCTATCTCTCTCTCTCTCTCGCGCGCTCTCTCTTTCTCTCCCCCTCGCTCTCTCACTCTGCCCCCCCCTTCTCGCTCTCTCTTTCTTTCTCTCTCTGTCTGTCTGTCCCCCTCTCTTTCTGCTTCAGTGACGGCCTGGAATGCCCCTGCTCGACCAAGACTCTACATGCCGAAAAGTCCAATAGAGTAAAACAATCCCAGTCTCATGGAAGCTAAACGCTAAGCTTACTTATGTGAACAACCAATGAATCATCTGACTCTCGGTATCTATCTTGGAGGAAAGCATAATTAAACAGGACCCCAGTTGAAGTCCATTGACAAGCCTCAGTCTTAAGCAGCACTAAAATATGGACTCTTAGTTTGTTAGAGGTTACTGTGGAGACTAAATCAGGGAGGGGTTAAGGGTTTAGTGTTCCTGGCAGGATGGCTTTATGTTGGGCTTCAGAGGTCAGAGGTCAGAGGTTAGGGAGCTCATATAGACCTAGAGGTCTGTGGGATTTATGTGGGATTTATTCTGGACTTATTTCAGCTGCACTGACAGGCAGACCTCCTCTCTCTCACCACACACTCATTAGATAGCGACCTTCCTCTGCTTTTGGCCCAGGGCCCGGTTTCTTTGTTCGAACCACAGGTAACATACTTAGCCTTAAGATGCTTTTAAGAAACCGTCTCCCCGGGTTGGTTGTTTTAAAACACACAGGAACATTTTCTGAGCTAGTTAAAGAAAAAGGAAATGCTTCTCTGATCCCTGTCTCCTGTCCCCTCCTGTCCCCCGTCCCCTCCTTACATGGACCAGTTGTTCCTGCGTGTCATACTGCTTGGAGCATCCTTCCCAGTGGCAGTTGGTCTCATACACCATCTCTGGCTCATGCTTGCATTCATCTTTATCCAAGTCCTCCTTCAGGTCCAGCATCCCACCTAGATGATCCTGTTAAGAGTTAGAACACGAGAAAAGAGAAGAAGACTTTATGATCCATTCTCTCTTACAGTCTAAGGAACGTGCCTTGTTTCTTTTAACCCAACACAAGCCATTAACACTCATGCCGAAATTCTACTCAACAACACTTCAACCAACGATCACTACTGGCTGTAAGCGACCGAGTGATGCGCGTTTGGAGCAATACTGTCTGTATCCAAGGCTCAGCCTATCGTTCACATAACAAACAGAATGCAGCGCAGCAGGCGACTGAAGAGAGACGTGCTTGTTACAGCATCAGCGGAGAGTGGAAAGGCAGCTTGCCATTTGCAGCAGCGCGTCCCCTGAATGATAATGAAGAGGTAACGTTAGAGAAGCCTGACCACGGAGATGGGGGTGAGAAGATGATAAAGCATACTTCATGCGTACTTCATGAGCTGTAACCGAAAAACAACTGGCATTTGGAAAGTTTGAGGTGAGGGAGAAAGTGTGGTGGAACAAGTATTGTTAGCATTGTTAAGTATCTTGCTAGCTGGATCGAATTCTTCGTTAGCTAGCCAGATAAATGTTGAGCAACGTTAGCCAATTTATCTGATCAAATAATTTTGTTTATGGTGTGAAAATGAGCTTGCTAATAAAGTCAGACAGCTAACGTTAGATAGCTAACGTTTCAACATCAGATGAGCTAACGTTAGTAACCTAACCAATTCGCTTTAGTTTTAACTGGTATACGACTCCTTGCCGTTCCTCAAGTTATAACGCGTTAGTTGCTTACTGGACCCTGGCAATCTGTGCGAAATGTTAACTAGTTAACTAGCTAACGAACTAACTACTATCTGTGAACGAATGTTTCACCCTCTACAGTTTGTGGTTCATTTTCAGAATGAGAGAATTAGGTGAAAATGAGGCGTTGCTTTTAAACAAGTGGATTCAGGGATCAAGTGTAGCTGGAGCTGGGCCTGGCTTAAGTTGGATGCCGCTATAGAGGTGAAAGGAACACTACACACTTTCCCTCTATCTCACTTCTTCAATACAGTGGCTAAAAATGGGTATGCCAGGTGTACTCTCTGCCTGAAAGAGATCAATTATGCCAACAAAGGTTATCATGCTCTGATGGCACATTGTAGAACAGATGTCCACAGGCAGAACGTGTACAATGTTATAATGTGCAGTGTAGCCCAAAGATATTACTTTTGTTGTGTTGAATTTGACAGTAATACTTGTGTGTGTGAGTGAGGGGGGATTATTACATGTTTTACTCAGTGAACGTTATTTTTGCACACTTGTGCACTTGATGATGTCTACTATAGTGGCCACTATAATAGAACAAAAATAGAATACCTGTTTGTTTCATTCTATTTCTACTTTAAGAAGTTTTTTCCCCAAGTGCAATATTTAGATGTGTGTGTGTTCACAAGCGTTCTATTGTAAAGGCTGTCATGGCTAACTGAAATATTAGTGTATTGTTTATTCTCAAGACTTAAGTGTCATTTGCAGTAAAGTCTAGGCAACAAATACATTGGATTTCTTTCTTTACATTTTTTAGCTGTGAGTTAGGATCACATTAACCACTTTTTATTTTACACAACAGGGACTGATCATGTAGCTCATATGCTTTGTTTAATTAGTTCAAACCTGCATTTCCCCCTAGCAGGGTTTTTTTTTGCATGTTTCAGTGCAACAAAAAAGTGTCACCTTTTTGGGCCCTCACCAGTTTGCATCCCTGTTCAACTATCAACTGTTAC